>NC_068364.1:24378336-24621078 GCF_020536995.1 Dreissena polymorpha
GTTACATGTACTGCTGTATATATATATGAATGTAAGTTTATGGGTTATGTATGTTTAAGTAGCGATATGTTTAAGCAAATATTAACGAAACGGTAAACTCAACACTGGTGTTGGAACAAACCATAATGATCTTTATCTGTATTTTTCTTTTACATGAATGTTCACGGTTCATTTTCTGGCCCCCTTGAAATCATACTCGGGGACTACCCATCACGTTTTTATCGGTATATATCTAATTGCCACCAATATCAGAGTTCGCTTACTTCGATCATATAACACATTTTATTTCACAAAGGAACTCGGCCCTTGTTATAATATGTAGTTTTTTTACGAATAGTTAAAACTATTTTTTTTTAATATTGACATTTTTGTTTATTTTTAAGTTTGTGTCGTTTCTGTAAATTGTCGCAAATTGGTCCCTTGAAAAAAACAGCCGACCGGTCAACAAACGGAAGAATGATAGGGTGCTGTAAAAAGGGCGTCTATGACACGTTCGTTATACTGGCCTTTATACTCGATTATATTATAATCTCATGCTCAATCTGTGCAATTTGTAGCTTTTTATTAATCAGCTAGAAATTAATATGATCGCGTATGATACATTTAAGTCATCGTTATCAAAGTGATCATATTTCAATGCTTCAGACAAAAGGTAATGTTGACATAAAAACATGCTGAATATACGTGCTTTGTGTTGTCTTGTTAATTCATATAATTAAGAATACATCCATTAAAATGTTGTCATTTACAATCATGCATGCATCACGTAAACAACGAGTACTTAAATTACCTTTGATTTTATCGCAGCATAATTCTCCACACTTTTTAACATTTTAACATAAATTGTATTTAAAGTACAAATCAAGTACGCACCAAAAAAATTCGAAAAATGCTTTTTTCGTTATATTTGATAAACATATTATAACCATATTTGAAAATGTAATCAACATATAACTATCATCCTTTTTTACACTGATACGATTTATATATATATATATATATATATATATATATATATATATATATATATATATATATATATATATATATATATATATCAATGCTTGCATTAAGCAAGATTAAACTATTAGTTTTATCAACTATAAATATTCAACCATATATAACGCATTCAACTTAACGTCTTTACAATTGAATACTGATCTGGAATGTCGCGCTGGAGTGCTGAGCTGGCTCAGCATTCAACTAAACGCCTTTGAAACGAATGCTGATCTAGAATGTCACGCTGGAGTGCTGAACTGGCACATCATATAACTTAACGCCTTTAAAAACGAAAGCTGATCTGGAATGTCGCGCTTGAGTAATGAGGTGGCTCAGCATTTGCCTTAACGCTTTTGAAACGAATGTTGATCTTGAATGTCGCGCTGGAGTGCTAAACTGACTCGGCATTGGCAGAAACACTTTTGAAACAAATTCTGATCTTGAATGTCGCGCTGGGTGCTGAGTTGGCTCAGCATTCGCCGTAAAACCTTTAACATGAATACTGATCTGAAATGTCGAGCCAGTTGCTGTGCCAGATCAGCATTCGTAATTTGCGGAGCTGATGTCGATTACTGAGCGGTGTACCAGCTTCACGCACCTTGTTTTGTTTTCCTTTGTTGTACGAGGTGACTGTTCATAACAGTATCCTTGATGATGTACGCTTGAATCTTTAAAAATCGTTATGAGTACGGAAACTATTGTAGTCTTCGTAACGGTAATTTTATATATGAAGGCATAAGTTAGAGCAACGTTAATTTGGCGAGCTTTATCAACATAGAAATAACCTCTGGATTTGTTATTATTTGGTAACCTCTTAGCTAAACAAAACAGCATATGCATAATATTTTGAAAAAGAAAACAACACTTTCTTTAACAAATATTTTTCAAAAGAGAAATTTTGAGATATTTTTTATTCAAAAATGCGTTTCAATGTTATAAGTTGTGTCAAGCTTTTTGAAAAAAAATCATGGAATTCAATTAGTTCGGACGAGCAGCGGAAAAATGTGGTTTCACTCACCATTGCAAGAACAAAATTATGACAAAAACATGGGGGCCAGGACTTTTGGGAGTTCAAGGACAATACTTTTGATAGTTTTCATATTTGACGTCGTTATAAAAAATGACATAAATTGACGTTGTTGGTTTCACACATTAGATATTATGTTACGTATGGTATTGATACACCCCAGGTGAGACAGTTGCACTTACTTGTTCAATTGACTTCCTCTTAAGTTGTTCATTCTATTCTGGTGACATTATGTGACTATATAAAACACCTGACAAATGTACACAACTGAGTCTATATAATCGTAACATCACCAGAACTTTTATATAGCAGTGAGCCATCCATTTGAATTCTTTGTATTTTTCATTGATTTCTATATGAGGCGCAATTTCGTCTGATTGTTATGACATATGGTATATGACGTAATGCATCGTTCTAATTTCTTGGTCATTATTTTTGGTCAGTCACGTCACTGACCAATTTTGGTCGTTGGTGCCCAGAATTCGGGTCATTAATGACCAGAATCTTGGTCATTGCCCAGAATCTTGGCCAGTGACCAATTTTGGTCATCAGTATTGAACAATAAGTAAAAACAGCTGACAGTTGAGCAAAAGTCATGATCTAGAATAGACGTAATTTTTGTCGAGAGACAGTCATTCATTTTTCGAAGTAAATACCTTTTAGTCGTTATCACATAAGTTCTATAGTAATAATCAAGTGGTATAAAGATGGTTTACATTAAGTAACACTGATTTTGGTAGCATTTTAACACTTTTATTGTATTATATATGAATACTGAACGAACGCAGAACTGACTGTGTGTGCGCCACACGCCATTAACGTTGTAAATACTACCCTAGTATAATTACCGGGGTGCTGGCGGTTACGAAGCACTTACATTGTGTTGCTCTCTAACGGATTGTTTATTGCGATTATTTCTAAAGATATATCTTCGCACGAATAAATTATTGTTTAAACGTGTATTATCGACTTGTGTCATATATCAAAACGGTTGGAACAAGCGTAACACTATATAAACAGCTATTTGAAAGCTGTAATTTAATCCAGTCATTAAAACGGTATAACTCAAAGCAGAGGTCCGTAACAGTATATGCCATGATGAGCTGAACGAAACCGGTCGGCATATTTTTATTTATTTATACTAAATCAGTGCGCCATGTATATATTTGCAATGTATCCACCTTAAATATTTTCTATGATAGAGGCAACATATTTTACACAGCATTATGGTTCTGTAGGATACATGGCAATACAACTCGGAAAAAACAAAACATAAAAGTTAAACAATAGCATGAAAAAACTTCGACGCACAACTACTTTGTTTGAATCGTGTATGCAGTTTGTTTGGTACCACTTTTGTAGCCATCGAGACCTGTCCGACTGCGCCATTCTTGCTTGTAACAGTGTTAGGAAAAAATTAATAAGAACATAACTGAATTATTATTCTATAGGAAAGATTCGAATACTGATACATTTCCTAAACTCATTAAACACTATTGTAAGAAAAGACAACTTGCGTCCGATCTATATATGGCTGGAATATAACCGTAGATATTGCATCGTGGATTCTTTTATTTTTCGACGGAAATGGGCGTACCATTTTAAGAGTAATTTCTTCGATCAAAAGGTCGTTTCGTTTTTAGTTGAAAGTCTATCCACAAAGGAAAAACATGCTTTGACATGGAAAAGGAATATTGCAATGAACTCAAATTGTGTGTATGCCGCGTGCAGAATTTCAACGCCTCATGGAAGCAAACAAAACTGGACGAACATGTTGATTTGTATCCATACACACACGTGGGTGCGTGCATTAGCGAGAAGAGGCTTGACTTTCATCTGCCAGTTAGTGAAAAGGAAATCGGAAGAAGAGTTGTTTGTAGAATTTAAGTAAAAATATCGGCGGGGATAAATGCTGCATCATGCTTGACGTAGGGGAACGCATTTTTTTGGTATTTCGGTTAGGTGAAACGAATATTTAAATTTAAACCAAAACGTGTGTGTCGTCTTGAATGTGTTACATTTGAAATGGTGATGAAATTGATTCGAGGCATATAGCGATATTTTGTCGTGTCACTCTGCATTGAATTGTTTTGGACTATTTCGTAAAGAGCAACATGGAAGGATCACAAATGATTTTTATAGTGCACGGTTCGATTTAGTTATTGTAATCTCATTTTACTATTTAAACAATAAAACGCTAATATGTATTATGTTAAGAACAATATCTTGTTAAGAATTTGTGATCTCTTTTAACGTATTTCAAAATGTTTCGAAATTGATTTGAGTAAAATGCTGGAGTAGCAATTTTCTATTGCGGTTTATCCTATTTCACAGCGAGGTCGGATATCTTTATAAATATTCGCTATCTTTAGATTATCACGTTTGATCTAGTCGTCGTTATATGACTTATACAGCGGGACAATTGAATGCTTTTTTTTTTTTTAAACCTTTTTTGTTTAATTTAGAGAATACAAACTTATTGCAATTTGTAACCAAAATTTCATATTTTTAAGGATATAAATAACCATACGTGTTTAAATAAGCGGGTAAAATAAAGATATAACATTCCTATAAATTACACTTTACATGTAGACCTGGACATTATTATGCTCGTGTTTCTCACTGATTGTCCTGTAGATAAACATACATGTAATAAAATAATAAGTATACTCGGAATGAAAAGCAATATTAAAAATCACACATTTATTAGGTATGGTATATGCGCTATGAAATAAAGATAATTCTATGTAAATGTCAGTGTGCACTTGACAATTTACACAGAAAAACTTATGGCAGTACATTATTGTTGCCGGAGTTTGATTTATTGCGGAAAAACTGGCTATTATATTCCCATTTATTACATTTATAACGAATCTAGAATAAATGCTCAGCGAAGCAGGTCTGCTTCTAGAGTAGTTCTACTAGTTCTGTGTCTAATTACAAGTTAATTGACATATTTGGATATTTTAATAAAATGCGAGTTTAAAGTAAGCCAAATGGAGATAAATTATAAAAGTAGGAGTTAATTGTTAGTAAAATTGAGGCACGGAACGAGTTTCTTCAATATAGTTAGGAAAGTTCTATAGTAACAGAGTTCGTAGTCATGATTAGCCGAAAGGAGACATATTGACATGGGTCGAGGTTATGATCAGATGATGGATACATTGACAAATGGCGAGTTTATATTGACGGTCTTACATGTATGCATCGAATAACAATCTCAGGGTCGTGATTTCTCTCATGCGGATATAATTTGTTCAATCAAGCCATTTAGTCATAAACGTAGAAGGGTATGTTTAACTTGTTAAATACTTGTCCATGAGTTGAAGGTTTACCGGTAACTCTCTTCTATCAGCAAATCGTGAAAGAATATCTATGAAAGACGATACTTAATATACATAAACCGCAAACCGTGACAAAGGCGAGCAGACGTTTTAAATACCTAGTTTTTGTATGAAAAGGCTTTGGTTTAACACTCCTTCACAATTCGCTTTTACATATGTTCATAAACATTCGATAAATTCATAGTCAGTCTTGTCTCGCGGCTATTTGTGACAAATAGAAGAAAGACGTGAGTTGTTTGGATACAGTCCGTCGAATCTAAGGTAACATTAAATATGTTAAGCTTAACAAGTCTATTTTTTATGTATCACTTATTATTACATTTTATTAGTTGTTGTTCTTGAATGTTCTAAGTCCCGTGTGCTATAAAGTGACTACACGTACAATGTGCATCCCTTTTTTAATTAAAAACTTGGATGTGAAGAGCGCATTTTACACTTAATTAACAAACTAAATAATTTAAATAAATTACAATTAAGGAAATAAATTAGATGGAAAAACAAGTACCAGTAATAATAATAAATATATAATTGGTGTTTATAAACCAGTTCATTGTTATAGTTATCATTCCGGATATTCGCGCATGCGTTAAGAACTAATAGGCCAACGCATGTGTTACAGTAATGCAAAACATACGGATAACGATACTTGTTTAGTCAATAAATCTAAGAGAAACTACTGGAAAAACAATAACTAAATAATACGTAAAAAAATATTCAGTGCCAAAAGAACTCATTAATACATGTATTTACATCATCGAAAACGCGTCATTAGCATAAAAGTAAATATTGTCTGAAGACTGAAAGATCAACAATTTTTCACAACAAAGAGCTCTTTGCATTAAACGTATTATTTTGCAGAGAAGCTTCAATAAATTACAATAATAATACATCTAATTATATAACAACACATTCCAGAAAAAAAGAAAATGAAAAAAACAACAAATATTCACGATCATTCTCGGAAATAGACGAAGTTACCGGTTATGGTATTTCATAGCGCAGATCGAGCGCGCAAATCGATCGCGAAAAGTTGTACGTGAGACAAATTACACAATCTGTACACCGTTCTTTATTAGAGTAAGCGGATTTTCTTTTGTATACACATTTCAAAGGAAGTATGAGTGTTTTCCTCATCTGTTAATTATGTAATAGAACGCTATTTAAGGCTATTGAAAGTGATTAATTTGACGTCAACAATAACAGTTTTTTGCGACCATGTTATTGTTGTTGTTGTTGTTGTATATCTTCACCGCCTTTGTAGACGAGCCTTTACTTGATCTTTAGAGTTGAACAAAAGTTCATCGTTCCCACCACCAGTATCGTGTAGTCCTCCACGGTCTTTGTACACTGTAGTATATTAACAAATATTTCTTTTCTGATAGTCTATTAGCTTCTGCACTCAACCGCTAGGATCAATCCGTATAAATTCGGACAAAGGTAGAAATTCGGACAATACTTCTTCCCAAGCACATTAAATCTAGCCCAAGGCTTTCAGCGCCTACAGCGCTTTGATAATGATCAAAGTGTCCAAACAACGGCTAAAGATATCAATACAAATAACACTTATTGGTTGTTTGAAAAATGTTCTTCATAGTTGTATGAAAATATTTCATTTATGACACTCTGCCGCTTTGGAATGCGTGCGGGGTAGCCTTCCTCGAATTTGACGTACACATGTACGAATTGGAACAAACTTGAACTTCTTGTGTATATTGTTCTTTTCTTATGACAATCTGAGAGAAGTACACAATTGTTTTAATATTTTATTAAAGAAAATCGCGTGTATGCCAAAAGGCGATTGCTGACTCGTCGATCGTCAAGGTAGCTATGTTGCGCACGAGCATCACATTTACTACTCAAGTATTACATCACCAATGACGAACATTTGCTCTTCCATCACAATTACTCCCTTGTTCAAGTCACAGGGATCTTTAAAAAAAAAAATTAAAAAAAAAAAAAAATAAAAACCATATATATATATACAAGGGATGCAACTGTCAAAATTCTCATTAAACACCCTTGTCTGAATAAAGGTCCATATCTCTCAAACGAATGCAATCAACGAAATATGCACACAGAATATCGATAGTCAACACATTTATCTCCTTAAAAACATCACAATCAATGGATTTAACATGATTTAGGTATAAAACCATACAAAAATTTAAAGTAAATCAACGTAAAAAGGCAAGTTGGACACAGGTCTGCACATACGATTATCCATAAATTTGTATTTTTTACCCTTTTCATTTCGTTTAATCACAGTGTTACCTGTTTTTTCACGTAAATAAAGTTCAAAGCATTATATCATACGCCGATCGTCTTCTATTTGAAGCCTTTTTTGATTAAAAACCAATAATAACAACTTACTTCACGTTTGTGAAGTTTTGTCGGCAGCCATATGCAGAGAACAGAAATTGTTTCGCGAAATTTGATTGGTTGTGTGATTTTGTGCCCGATTAAATTATATAGTACGGTAAGTGTCGCATTTTGCGTGGAACCAGTCACATAATGTAAACAAAAAAACAGCTGTTCGTGTCTCATTCGCTGTCAATCTTTCTGTCGCTATACATCTATTAACAGACGTTAAATATATCAAGCGTTTTCACAAGCTGTCATAAACAACTTATAATGCTTGTTAATTGGTAATTAATATTGTGTATTATTATAACTCCAACCCCAACTCATTATTTAATTAAAGATAATACTATTCAATGAAAGCACATGTGAGTTCTTAATAAAATTTCCATAGGGTCCTGTAAGAAGAATACGCTATATTTACACAATAAACATATACATTTTTGCCAAAGGACCCTGTATTTTATTTTTATTGCATAACTTATCCTACCTATTTGTCCTTCTTTGAGTTATATTATTGTTATTTCATTTATATACTGTTCTTTAAAAATTGCATGTGTGTATATATTTACACAACAAATAATTTATTGCAATATAATATAAATGGTTTGCATGAATTTATGTTCCTATGCTTCATATTATATAATTGCTGACATATATGAAGGTCACACATACTCACTTCTTAACAATTGCTTTCATTAAAATATTATTATTAATTTAATACTTATATATTATAATGTATAATTAATGTTATATATATTATTTTGATACAATGCAATTCATATGACTTCAGATTGCAATTCTAAGATAAACACATTGGATGCACTTTATCAAATTTATTAAATGACTAGCATTTTTTATTGTAATAATGCACAAGCACATGTTATTGTTAAATTTATAAACAAACTCATGGGTTATATAGTACTCTATATGTCTTTGTATGTGTGATAGGTATAAATAAAGTTGAAAACAAAATTCCAATTAAAATATGTATTGCACTTCAACAAGCTTGCATGTACAAATACTTATATACAATGTAGCAATCAATATTGAACTTTCAATTACACATACATGTAAACATGAAAATCGTTATCAATATATGATATGTATTACATGTATAACATTTCAATGCACGTTTAAATAACATAAATAAATTATCACATTTTTAACAAAATATATCACAATTTGGTAATTTTACTACAATCACACATAATTGGATATTTGAATGCACAATATAATTTCCTTCATATGTGCATCATGTATCACAAAGTGTTGTGCTATATATATAAATATATAGATTTATATTTTAGATTTTATTTACATCATTTCCAGAAGGCCAATGGCCCATGTGGACAAATTTTAGTATAAACAATATAATATTTACAGTAATAAACACATGTACACAATTAATTCAAGCACATGAAATTATAATAGTTACATAAGTAGTGTCAATAAGTATTTTACAGCAAGAAATACATATTGACCGTAATAAAAATGTTTAAGAGGATTACTCATACTTATCAATACATATTGCATTAATGTTATCGTTCAAGTACTCTACATAACAAAACCTAAAGAGAGTAAAACATGAACTCACGCAGAATACTGAGTATACAGCCAAGGCACATAGTCGGCAGCATACATAGATAGATGACAAACATGAAATACGTTTAATTTAAGAGGAGTTCTCATACTTATCAGTACATAATGCGTTATTTGTAACACAAACAAAACTAATGAGGCGTAAACAAGAACACTCATTATACATTCACATACAAAAACAGGAACAGCAGCAATTTACATATTTCATCTAGTTTTTGGGCAAAAATACATCAAAAGGGCACATACATGTTCGCATATCTAACTAAAAATGCTACATGGACAAAAGCACTCAGTTTTCTTAATACAGATTCATTATCGGAAGACATCAATTATATAAAAAATTTAATATTTGGTCGGTTTCTGTAATATGAAGGTAGATATTTAACTCTTAAATATATATACATTTGGGATAATATATATATACATATACATATACATGCTTTGTAAAGAGAGAATTTCACAATTAAAAAAATACACATTCATTTGCACTCTATACACAACCATGAAGCATTTAGTTTTGAGAATTTAGACCACAATTTTGCAGTTCTTATTCCAGAGCATTTTCTGTGAAACCATTTATTGCAAGAGTCGCATTGAATCCACTGATCATCTTTATTTTTAAAACATTTTTGACATAGATCATTGTCAGCAATTTCCGAATCAATTTCATGACCAACGTCCATAGTAACCTCAGTTGAAGGTCCAGGCTGAGGCTCACACTGCACAACCAGATTTAAATCTGTTTCTTTTTTTTTTGAAATTTCATTGTTATTGCAATCAATTTGCATATTTTTATTTTTATTAATTTTTTTTATTTTTGAGTCCAGTTTCACTTTGATTTGTTTTCTATGGGCCATTGTTTTTTCAAGCTTGTAATGTGATTTTACATCTCTTCTAAACTGTCCCAACAACACCATCAAATACTTTTTTACTAAATGATTGTAAATGTCAAAAATATTGGTTGTCAAACAAAGCAAAGTTGATATTGATTCATTAACAGAAAAATCTTCTTCAGGACTAATTGTTTGCATGTTTTTTTCATTTAATTTTTTGGAAACAATGCTAACAAATTTTTCAAACATATTGTTATCATTACGAACTATGTTGTAACATTCTTCATGCATATTTTTCCCATATTTCATTAAATTTTCATTTGTTACAGTTGAAATACATGCACCAGTTAAATCAAAGAAAAATGTAAAAAATTCATCAGTCACATTTGTAAGACCACCAGCATTATTTTGTTTTCTTTCAATGTCCAGCAAAGAATCTGGATGGCTTGTTACTTCTTTAATATACAAATCATTTTCTTTTAAAACATCTAATAATTGTAAAGCAATTTTTGAGTTGTGGTAAATTGAATTGGATGATTGTGAGGTTTTAAACTGGTGTGTCTTGAGTGACTTTACATACTTATGTTTTAATTTTGATACACAATAGCCTGCAACATAACAGACTCGTGCTTTGTCTGTTAAACATTCGGTTGTTTGAAAGACACAACATATCTACCTTTTTTTCAAGAAATAAAATACGTATTTTTTCAACTATTTCATGGCAAACTGCCATGTGTTGGTTTGCAAATGTTTTTTCAGTGTTAAAGAGCATTAAACAGTCCATTTTATATGATGTTCCTGTTAAAAAAATGTGCAACTGTTTGTAAAATTGCACCAAACACTTCTCTGGTATGGACTTCTTGTCCTCATACACTGTAAAATCCATTTCAATATCATTAAGTTTTAAATAAATTTTCTTTACAAATTTTATCAAATTTGATTCATCAATTTTGTCAACAATACCATTAATTTGCACTTGTGTGTTGGTTAATGGACGTTTAAATTTTAAATTTTCTTTAAAATCCTGAATGTTAAAGTCATTTAGTTCATATGTCTGTGCTTGTTCTTCACTTTTTATTAAAGCACTAATAATTTCATTGAAATCATCATCAAGCTGATCATCTTCATCTTCATCATCATCCGGGGCGGTATCACTGGTAATTGTTTTATTTTTTTGTTCATTGTCAGTATTCCTGAAAAATATACATTAATAAATTTAATTCATGTTTAAATCATGATGCATTAAAAATATTGACACTCAATTATGACCTTTACCTGTCATTACTGATTAATGTTGTTTCGTTTATCTCGTTGACCTTCATAATGAAAATAATGTGATTTATATTAACTCTAAGTATTCATATTGAGCAGACATGACAATGAAGGCTCAATTTTATAACATACTTTTAATGTAAGTCAATGTAAATGACTCATGCAATTGTACACATCATATCAATAATCATAAGATTTCACCCAAATATAATTAAAAGTACTGTATTTATGTGCAACATACATATTAACTCTTTCAGTGCTGGAACAGAATTTTTACGGCCTTTGCAAACATTTTGTACCAAGATGAGACGCCACACAACGTGGCGTCTCATCAGGATCAAAACTGTTCGCTATTCTTACATTATTATTTGGAAAAAAAATAATAGTGTACATACAGAACAATACCATTTATATTACATTTATGTATTAATCATGAAAACATGTCTTTTATACATAGTGTTGTATTTGGAATAATAACAATAATTGGCTTCAATTAACTTTATACATAAAAAAATGCATGTCACTTTAATGTATATTATATAACTTAATGCAAGGAAAATAGTTTGTAACTGTATACAATTATAATAACGTTTATTTATTTTTTAGGTTAATTGAGAGACTTGAATATGAAGAAGAGAGTAGCGTGGAAATCAACAAACTATTTGAGACTTTTAAATTTGAACAGATTGAAAGTGGGCATTTCAACCCATCAATAAAATGTCAACTTTTTGTTGAACATATGTTGAATTTATTTCCAAACATAAAAAGATGCAGAAAAAGAATGAATGGAAAATTTCTGGTTATCTATAATGGAATTTCAGTAAAGCAACTTCCAGAATTGAATGAAAGAAGTTTACAATTCAAGACTACTGTGGATTTTTTCCCAGAGTTAATACCTACATTGGTAGATGAAAATGAAATTGTATATAACATTGAAAGTGGATTTTATTCCAATGGACATGGTTACATTTTGTTCATGTGCAATATTCAAGGTTTCCATAGGTGGAAAAGACATTGATTTAAATTCTATACATATAGACAAATGTTTCAAGTTCACTGAAGAAAGCATAAAAAATGTTATGCATATTGTGAAACAAATTAATTTATGCAACGGAATAAAATATGATAAAAAAATGACAGTTGGAAATGCAGTGTCTTAGAGCAATGGAAATACCATGAACAAATTGAATGCTCAAGACAATTAAGATCATTTAAATGTTTAAAAATTGTACAAATGAACACTGTTATTAAAGCATGTAGAATTTGCCAAAAAATGAGGGTTAATGCCATTAGAGAAAAGGAAAATATTAATCCTAATGAATCTGAGGTTTCATGTCAATCCATTAACCCTCATAAATGTGGAGTTTCATCTGGATCTATTAACCCTAACGAATGTGCAGTTTCATCAGGATATGTCTCTATTGAAGACATAAAGAAAATATTTCCGCAAGCACCAAATGAAATGTAACTAATGCTTGTAGAACAGTCAAAAAATATAAGTAGACATCCAAATGGCAGACGCTGGTCAAAAGATTTCATTTCTACATGTCTGCAATTATTCAATAGAAGCCCAAAGGCATATGAACTCCTTGAACAAAGTAAAATATTGCTGTTACCATCCAAATCAGTACTTATTTTGTACAAGAATGCCATTAAACAAGATGCTGGATTTGATGATGCATGTTTTGAATGGATGCACGAAGAAGCCTTGAAAAATGGAATGGATGAAGAACATTGTGTTGGGGGGTTAATATTCGATGAAATGACAATACAGACAGACATTCATTTTGAAAATAACGGGGGACTACTTGAAATGACTGGATTTACGGACATAGGACAGGAAGGTGACATTTGCAATAAACTTAGAAATGGAAACTGTGACAAATTAATGGGAACACATATATTGCAATTATTATTTTTGGGTTTAAATGGCTTTAGATTCCCATTTGCTCACTTTGTTACAAAAGGAATTCAGGCTTCAGAATTATATGGTTTGTTCTGGAAAGCCATAAGATTGTTGTATACATATGGTTTTAAAGTATTGTATACATGCATGGATGGAGCCCAGTGTAATAGGACATTTTTACATGTATGTTTAGGTGACAATCCGGCAAGTTTTATTTCATCAAATCCATGCTACAATTTTCCTGTAGTTTTCATTATGGATATTTCACATGTATTAAAAAAAATTAGAAATAACATACTAAAAAGTGGAAATTCCAAAGGCAGTACAAGACTTTTAACCCTACCAGATAAAAGTGAAATCCACTGGCAAATGTTCACTGACTATTATGCTTGGGATCAACAAAATGCATTGCAGTTACATAGAAAACTTACATCAGAACATTTTCATATGGATAATCAACTAAAAATGAGAAATTCTTTGGCTGAAGATCTTTTATCATCCGAAATGTGCCATTGTTTTACATTGTATAAAAATGCTTTAGGTGAAAAGGGAAAAATACTCAATGGTGTTATTGAACTACTCCAACAGACTTCAAAAATGGTGGAAATTTTTAGAGACAAAATGCCTATTTCAAATAAAAGTGATAAACGTTTACTCAAAATTAAAGAAGTAGATGTTTGGTTTGTGCAATGGGAAAACGGTATATTAAATGACACAGATATTGCCAAAAATAAAAAAATGAAATGCTTGATGTCTAAGCAATGTATGGAAGACATTCATTCCTGTTTACAAGGATTTCTTGAATTAACTGATAATGTTTTTGCTTTGAAAACAAACATTCCAATAACACCAGCCATGATCAATTCAGATGTGATTGAAAATGTATTTTGCCAACAACGTGCAACATACAATGGTGCAAATGCCAATCCATCTGCGTACCAATACAAACATTCAATTAATAGCATTTTATTGGGAGAACAAAAAATTTCCAAAAAGGCCAATGCTGCTATGAATGCTGAACCAGCAACACCACTATTCAACATAAGCATGCCCAGTAATAATAAGAAAAGGCGAACAACTTGTCCAAAAAAATCATCTTAAAAGGCTGATGAATGTACGCATTAACAAAGGTACATTAATTATAATTTGTGGGTTTGTGAGGCTCATATTAACCATCATATTAAAACATATTAATTACCTTTCAGTATAAGTTGGTACATTTGGTGGTTGATGATATGCATCCATTGGTGTATGTTGCTCACCACACGCCATACTGAAAGTAATGTCGAATATATAAGCTTAAATGCAAATAATGTATTAAAAAATTACAATATTAATGTGTTTTTAAAATAAAACGTTATATTATTTCATATATATTAAGCATTTGTGCAAAATTTCAACACATTACATGCTGTTGAATAGTTTAAAAGTAAGGAATCATGTAAAGTGTATTATTTTTTGTTTCTTTATTGTATATAAATATACGCGTCTACTCAGCAGAAAGATAAGTTTTACAACATTTATTATAAAGAAGTATTGAAATGACATGCACGAAATAAAGTCAATGAAACGTTAAAGCTGTGAATGTGCAATGAGCACATCCTGACACAAGAGCCCGATTAAATTAGAGACACACCCTGGGTGCCTACAAATCTACAGTACTATGAATTTTACAATTTAATATGTTAAAATTGCTTTAAAATAATAAGATGTATGAATACATCTGAATATTTTAAAGCAATGTTAACGTATCAAATTGTAAAATTCATACTATACATGTATTTTTTATTTTTTTTTAAATATGACATTTTATATTACTCAATGTTTTCGTCTTCCTACAGCATGACAGGTCTTCTTGTGGTTCGAACCCTGCACCATTCATGATGTCTGTTACTTCTTTTGTAGGCTTCAGCAAGTAACGCGGATGGAAGTTGACAACACGCAACCCTTCTACACTTCTCACTCTAGAAATTGCCACGCCTAACTGCCCAGGTTGAAATATGGAGCAACAGTCGATTTCAACACTGAAATACAATTATAACATTAAAATTTAAAAGTGTTCAAAAACTAAAGAAATTTATAATGTGTGTACATAGTTTTACATTATTGTTAAAAATCATTGTGTGCAATATAATCCAATGTTAAAAAAATGTTAATTAGTGTTAATTTTTGTTAAAAGACTTAACAATAATATATACAATGCAGAAAAACAAATTTCATTTAAATGTTTTATAGTATTGAAATAAATATTTATTTTGTTAAGTTTAATTTTTTTCATGTAAACAATAATTATACACGGTATAAACATGATTATGTTAACTTCAAATTATTATTGAAATTTATTTATTTATTTAATGTTCATATACATATATAATTATAAATTGCATACTTCTCCAATGTCATTCCCTGTGACTTGTGAATTGTCAACGCAAATGCAGGTTTTAAAGGGAATTGCTCTCGTTCGGCAGTAACTCTATTATCCTTTGGATTGAACACTGAAATAACAGTACATTTATGTGCAATGTTTGATGGCATGGAACATGAATAAAACAAATAATATATATTTTCATTTATTATTTATAATTATTAATACAACATGATATAGTACACTGTATAGGGTTAGTAAAAAAGGTTTTATAAGTCATAATAAAATATACATGTAATTTACATTTATATTATATTATGACTTAAAAAGCTTTTTAATGACCCTGCACGGTGTGGTGTATGGTGTGTATTTTAATATTAGATGAGAGGTTAGCTCAAACACTTCATTAATTGTTTAAATATGACACATAGTGGGGTTTCATTAGGTACATGTGAAAAATATTTTATTACTAAGTAAAATTCTTTCACCAATATCACCTAATAACAGCTTAAATAAATTTATTAATGTGACATTGTGTATATCCATGTCATAATTTCATTTTTATGATCTGTGTGAAAATATAATGACTCATACTGATTCATAGGGTATAAAAATGTGACAATAATAGCAAAATGGCATGTGATTCTTAAAAAGATAAACAAACAATGATTACCTGTGAATGAAATTTTAGGAATTTCTCTGGTGATGTTTACAGAGGGAAACTCTACCACAACCTTTTCAGCAGTTAATGCTTGCACTATGCCTGTTACACCATTTACAAGTTTTTCACTCAATGTGTGAATTAACTGAACAGGACATCCGTTTTTCATCCACAGCATTTTGGGTGCACCTATTCTCTCCAAGTCTTTTGCATGTCCCTGATCTTTTGCAAAAAACTCAAATAAATCACCTGGATGTTTCATCATCGCAGTTCGGTTATAGTCATCGACTAATGCATTGGTGGCAAAAAGCTTTGTGCTTAGTGCTGATCTTCTTGAAGACAGAGGCCTTGATAACGAGTTCAAAAATGCATTTACTTCGTCACTACAATTTCCTTCAAACACACTCTGAACTGTAGAAGTTAGAAATATCTCGCCTGATTTTGTTCGCATATTCTGATCAAGAACTATCCTGTGCCTGAACACATCATCAAAGAAATTGCAATGGAAACAGTATTCACCAGTGTCATTGTATTTAAGATTTACCACTGGTGGAAGTTGATAAAAATCACCACATAAAACAATTTGAATGCCACCAAATGGTAAATTGGGATTTTTTATTTTACACACATTGTATATGGTATCAAAAGTCTTCCTGCTAATCATTGAACACTCGTCTATTATTACACAGTCTATTTTTGTCAAGTTTTCAAGTACTGTTTGAAATTTCGGATTAAAACGTACAATGTTCTCAATTTCTTCAGGCTCATGTCGCCTGTCTTACAGACCGAAGAACTTGTGAACTGTGTTTATACCATAGGGCCTTCCACTACCTTAAAATATAAATAAACACACATAATTACACAGTGACAAATGGGAAATGCTATGTTAGTCATACCTTATATATATATATATATATATATATATATATATATATATATATATATATATATATATATATTGTTCAAGTCCATTGAATTAAGGGCTCAATTTATTAAAGTTCATATAATATATATTTAATAAAAATTATTATTTGAAGGATACATTTCATAACAATTATATACATATAGACTTGATGAAGAAGTTTTACAATCAGTTATGATTGTACAAGCACTTCATTTAATGCGACAGAATGCATCACAGTACACATATGGTACAAAAATTAAAAAAGCAGGTTATTAAATAATCAAAATATTACCGTATACTGCACAGGCAATCCCGGTGGAACATGCCACCTGAACACAGGAGCCTTTGCTGTGTAAAAGGTTTGCGAGTTCGGACACAACATACGATTTTCCAGTGCCAGCGGATCCCAACATTAACAAATTGTGACCTTTAGAAGCCAAATTTAGTGCTTTTAACTGTTGGGAGTTCATTTTCAATATCCCAAATATGTACAGTTGCACTCACATTAAAGAAATAAATTAGTATAGCCGATATTTGATTGCTTTAGTTCTTTAAATTTTCAAACCGCAAATGTTTGTTGACAATTTGTGGGCGTGTGCGTATACTTAAACCAGGCTCGCTTCATAACTTATAGTAGCTTATCAATATACCGGGAACCATGAAGCAATTTTCATCTGACCAATCAAATTTTGTTTTACGAACCATTATCAGAAGCATGCCGAATCGTTATGGATGTGAACAATCAACATTACCATTAATGAAAAAAACTACTTTCAACATTTATTGTTGTAATCAAGAGTTATTTGTGTAACTGTGTTGTTATGTATCATTATAAAAAGTGTCATTAACACGGGTGCTAATAAATAACATACTTTGTTTGCCAACAAAGCCAAGAATTTGTGAAAAACGTCTTCATCGCTGTGTGCAGACCTGTGTCGCAGTAAGAAAATTCGTCCTTTTTTTAATGAAAATTGCTTTGTTTTATGAACTTACACTGATGTCATGTGAATATAGGTTATTTTTTTAAGGAGATAAATGTGTTGACTATCGATATTCTGTTTGCATATTTCGTTGATTGCATTCGTTTGAGAGATATGGACCTTTATTCAGACAAGGGTGTTTAATGAGAATTTTGACAGTTGCATCCCTTGTATATATATATATATATGGTATATAATTTTTTTTTTTTTTTTTTTTAAAGATCCCTGTGGTTCAAGTATACAATATTTGTGACGCGTTTAACATGGCTTAACGTTCAATCGGCATTCAGCTAATAGTATGGATTATCGATGAGAAACTTATGAAGATATTTTATCAGACCAATGAGTTGACATTAACGATAATGAAAAAACAGAGTTGATTACGCATTAAGTGCATGTTCGATAAAGATTGAATGTTTAGTGGTTTTTGCTGAAATATTTTTTATATTGTGTCTTTTTGTGACTTTTTATAAGTTAGCGGTATTGCTAATTAATCGATCATACCTCAAATCGTGGGCCAATTTATCAGATATGTTATTATATGATTAATGTGTTCGTGTCCAAACTTTTCATGAAATCTTCTTTCTTTTGTCACTAAAGAAATGAATATGTGTCTTTTTAACTTTTTTATGTTCTGTTCAGGATCGCAAATGTTCAGGATGGCAAAGATGTATGCTTGAACTATGCCCCACATAACGAAGCTGTTGAACGGACACGGCTTATTTATATGCTTTATTGAAAATAAACACTTCTAGTTCGGGTTTTACAACTTAGATTGTTTAACAATTTAACTATTTGTTCATTTTAAATCCCGTTTTTAATCAGTTTCGCTTATGTATATAGAACTACGTATGTTTGGGAAAAGGCTTAACTAAGAATATGTAATTGTAATGCCTTTCAATATTCAGTGATTATTCCAAGATAAGTGTTTGAAATATGTCCCAAGATAAAGAAGCTATTTAACTTACACAGTCTTTCTATCTGATGTATGAAAAAGATTCCTTCGTCATTCAGGTTTTATAATTATTAAAGATAATCGTGGGACAACATATGATTATTTAAATGATCACTTGGGCTCGAATTTAAACGCTTGAGGTAAACGATATTACATTTGAATTTCACATAGCAATTTTAAGTTATACTCACAAATTAGGCGAGGAGACACCCTAGTGAAATCTTCTCTATTAATTTTACTGTTTTTTTTCTATTTTTGACAATACACTTAAATTGTGTGTGCATTCATAACTGGAATTAACTGGAAATATTATACCTCACATAAATTTGTTTCTTCTTTGCGTATATAAACTTCACAGGTCCGTTATTTTGTAAAGTGTCCTGTAAAGATGCGCGCGCATAGTCAGCGGGCGCCATTTTGAATAGTGCCCTGTAAAGATGCACGCATGTAATAGTGCCCGCGAGAATGTTAGTTATTTGTAAGATTTATGTAAGTTTTAAAAGGCAGGGATTTTTTTATATACTTAGGGTAAACGCACGAGTAATTTTGCAGGTTACAAGTGTGTGTTTTTTATTAATAATCACATCTTTAAAAATACAAAAATAAAATGCTATTTTTGGGATCAATGTTTTGCAGCATGTTGTCTGTAATAAAAGCAGATATTTTTATATAAAATGTATCTCCATATGTGAAATTCTTTACAATAAAAATGAGTTTTGTATAAAGAAGCGAATTGTTCCGTGTCCAATTTCCGCAGGGAGACAACGCGCGTACAACAATAATAATGTACTTATAATTTATAGTCACGATTCGTTTGGAAGGTCACGAGTGTGTGTTTTTTATTATTTATCACATGTTAAAAAATACAAAAAAGTAATGCTATATTTGATATCAATGTTTTGCAACATGTTGTCCGTGATATAAGTAGTTATCTCTATATTAAATATATCTCAATATATGAAATGCTTTACAATAAAAATACATTTTGTATAAAGAAGCGATTTTTTTCCGTGTCCAACTTATGAAGGACAAATCGCGCACAACAATAATACGGTACATATAATTAATGGTAAGTGAAAAATACTGATGAAATTTATATTGTGTAATTTATTTTAAATTCTATTGACATTGATCTGCACAAAATGTTCGGTATAATATAAGAAATAGAAAACCTCACTGAGGGCCGTATGGCAGAATAGTGACCAGCCAGGCAGCCCCAAATAGTATATGTACCGAAGCCGAAGGCTTATGTCGGAATAGTTTCATAAATCTTCAGTACAGGAGTTTCATAATGTCCACATCCATTATTAGTGGGATAATAATGCTATAACATTAGACCAGTCTTCCATATCAAACCATAAATATGGCATTGCCACAGTTTAGCATGATACATTTGTGTTTACCTTTTGTCAATTAATAAATACTTTTTGTCAAATATTCATTAGTTTTTGCAACTTAATATTCTTACTTTGTAAATATACCGTCTTAATTATTAAACACAAGAATCAATATAAATATGTACATTAGTCAGAGGGTAATCAAAGCTTTCCAAATTAAATTAAATTAATTCAAATGACACATGTATATAAGAGAGCAATCTTAAAGTGTATGTGTGCAAATATATATCTTATATCAGGCTGTTTAGCGAATTCTATTTTGAGTAAATGATTTTGTCACAACTGGCCAAGCTCTGACTACACATAAATTAAGTATCAGTGACACTGGCATTTAAACGTATGCTAAATGTAATTTCAAGCTAGATATGGATTCATCTTCTGATAAAAATCATCAGGAAGTGAGTGTATATTAAACAATTACTGTCTTGAATGCAGTGATAATTGATCAAGCTATTTGAGTGAGCGATTGGTTTTTGTGTCGAGCGTTTTTCCAAATAAATGGACAGAATGAACTATACACAGTTTGTGTTAAGGATGTACATAACTCCAGAAGTATTACTTTTAAAATTACTGACCATGAGAAAAATTTATAAAACAACCACGAATATACTATCGAAAACACTGGATCTTATGAGAATACAAGAACAATTGCAAATAAGTATATAAATGAAAAAGAAAGTGTTGAAACAAACAAAAGCGCTAGGGTATAAGGTACTTAATGTTTACACTGTTTGACACATAGTTATATATATATAAATATATATATATATATATATATATATATATATATATATATATATATATATATATATATATATATATATATATATATATATAATGTGTATATTGGATCGTAACAAATTTGTTATTATTAGCGAGAAAGGTATCCAAAAAAGAAGTTAAACTCTTAAAATAAGCAAGCATCAAAACCGCACACCCCATACATTAGTAACCCACAACCGCACACCACAAATACATACACACATTCTCGTTCGCAGACAATCATAAAACACACAATCCATATAGTACATCACATTTTTATCAGGTGATCGCTTGAAATGCTCCTGTTGTCTCTAGATTTTTCAGAATCTTGTGTAGGTTCTTTATCTTCAGGTTGATAGTGGTGAGCACTAAGTCACTGCACATGTCTGCAAGGAAACGTTATTATGTAAGTGACTTGACATGACTTGAACCGTTGCGGCGCCAGTATTAACTCGTTCTGAGTGTGTTCTTGCCCGTTTGGAACATGCTATGTTGCTTTTCTGGACGCTTTGTGTTTTGTAAACCGCAAAAGACATTTAAATACTTCACTGGAATTACACTCTTTTGCAACTTTAAATAACACTATTTTGTGACACATTTATAAAGACTTATACACGTTTGAACCCGCTATGCTAGAGTTTTAATACTGGTGCTATTTAAATATTAAGTTGTAGTCCTCTTAAAAGTTTTATTTTCGTGGATTAAAACTGGTACTTCCGCGGATCCGACATTATTCAAATATTTCTTCTCTGAATCGCTGGTTTCAAGCTCTAATATTTGATAAGTGTAATAAGTTAGTTGTCCTTTATTTTTTGTGTGTTTTAATATAGGCCTTGTAGTAAAACTTTAATAACCGATTGTTGCCTGGGTTAAATTAATGCAATTTTATTTACAGGGACTAGCATGTGGGCTTCACGTATTATTGTATATCCTAGTCATTGCGGACCATATACATCGTCTACTATGTAATCGACATTTTACGTGTACAATTAAAACAATTTTCTGTGATTTCTTGCATGAACACTCTACTTCAGCTCACTCTATTTTGAAGTATATAAAGCATACTTTTGATAAACTTTACATGCATAAAATATGTCTGCATATACTTACACATAAATAATGCTTACCCTGCCTCTGTTGCAATCATTGACCTATTAAAGCAGGGTGGAATAAACTAGTTGATCTACGGCAACGGTAAGTACATATTCCTTCGCGCCGATTAACAAGTTCTAATATTTGACATTTTACAAAATATACATTCGAAAAACTTGACAAATGTTTTGTCAAAACAAAATTAAAGGAAAAGTAATAAATGTGTATTAAATTCAAGCAACATATAGCAATGAAGAAATCAATGTTGCCTTTAAATTCATTTACCCATAACCTATAATCGGTATTTAGTCATATCGGCATCTCGGCACCTAGGCACCTTTAATATACGGGGTTTCTTTTTATTAAAAAAAAAGGTTACACTCCACTTAAACAAACTTATTTTCTGTCGTCTGCAATAGATTTTATTTTTCAATGTTATCATTAAATCGAACAAACTAACACTATATTTGAATGAAAATCCTCATCTGTATTTGCAGGCGAAACTGTTAAAATTCACGATGTCTCAGTAGTAATGCAATTACTCATCGTGAACTATGACATTTAACTGATCATCCGTTTTCATAGACACTCGTTTCAGTCAATAACCTTGAACAAAAATTGAGTTATTATTTTGACGTTGCATTTTTTCCATTTTTAACAATAAGCATATCATATTTTCGATTCATTTTTTATTTCTTCGAATATTTATAAGAGAAAAGCATTAAACGGAACAGTTTATTGTGGAACTATTTTGTACGTGACACAATCGGTAGTTATTCGGTCGTCAGGAATGTTATGTACATGTTGGACACCCGACTTGAATAATTATTTTGTTATGTCAATTTATCATTTGTTTTTGATAAAATGTGTTAAAGACATAATGTAAAACGAAGCAGGATAGATCGAATACATGGTTGGTGCCGAGATTGAGATAGGTAATCAAGTTTGACCAAAAACGCAACTAGGGATCGCTCAAGCTCACCTACTTTCTTTTTCAAAAGCATCTTTGGATAAACTTTTTCCACCTCGTCACCATTCATGCATTCTCTATATATTCTGTTAGATGGTTGATAAACTGGTTATCGTCATAGATGATATCGTGCCTTTTATAGTTAGATCATGTGACTGGTGAATATAAGTGCATCCAAATACCAAGTGTATAGGGGCAATGGGCCATGGTTATGAAATTTATGTACTGCCATCCTCAACGCCACGCCTTGCATGCCCCCGGATCGAATGATCGGGGAAATATTGTTTTTGGCCTGTCTGTCTATCATTCATTCATTCATTCATTTTGTGTGTCAAAACTTTAACCTTGGTCATAACTTTTGCAATATTGATATTAAGCATGCATGTGAATCTCATAGAGCTGCAAATTTTAAAAGGTGAAAAGTCAAGTTCATCCTTAAAGGTCAAAGTTCAAATATATGCCTTCAAACGGCGCAAAAGGGTGCATTGTGTTTCACAAACACAGCTCTTTTTTATATTAGCATTTTTGAAAAGTCAACAGTAAAAACATGTTACAAGTACATATATTTCATTACATGTCTCGCTCTTGTGTGTAGCTATCATTGCAATACGATTGTGTTGCACGTTATATGAACTAATTCTAACTGCATAACAAGCACGTTTGTGGAATTTGAAGTATTTCAATACCGCTCTATGACCTTATTGTGGTAAAGGTAAATTTATTATCTAAGTTTTAATCGTAAATATTATCGTCGACATTTTGATTTCTATATTTCATATAGAAACAAGGAACATGGTCATTGAAGTCGTCTACACATTAAGTTATTAAGTCAAATAAATATACTTAAATTTGTTTTATTTTTGGTATTGTTGTAGTGCGCCCAGAAAGAGCTTTTAATGCAGTATTCAAGTTATTTCGGTTATTTGTTTTTAAACAGTTGGTCTAAATTCTCATATTATGGATACTTTATTTTATACATATTGTAATCAAGACGATGATCCTCTTTAATAGGTTTATCTGGTCGATGGCTCTCCTTGATAAGCCCAGATCCAGGTAGCCTGAGGCACCTTTTCACATGGTCATTGATTTGTAATATATCACATTCCAACTAAAATAACTGAACACTTTTTAAATGTATTTTGATTTTCGACATTTAGGAGTAGATCACCAATTTATCAATTATCACTGGATGCAAGTAAAACGCATAAGTATGCCTCAGTATGTAAGACAGGTTCAATAGATAGCTTGCCAAGCCTGACTTTGTTCTAAAGAGAAAGTTAAACTCACCGATGACGTTCAAAATCAATACCAAGGACACATGTTGTAGTAAAGTACTTTCGGCAAAATATTGGAAATGACATCTTTATAAAAAATACCGTTGTGCATAAGCACGTACATGAACAATTTTGATTGGATAAGCCAAAATAATATTTTTTCATACCCGATGAACCATAGCGTATGCAACTCAACTCGTGAATAACCTTTTGATTAACATGTGGTAAAAAATAACGCAATCGTTTTGCGTAATTGTACAATATGCGGTTAAGTGGAAATAAAACAAAAACAGAAATACTATTCCTTCACAAGAATCTGTTGGAAGGATCCGTTTCGTAGCGTGTTGTTGTAATAAATTGTTATAACTTTTTAAGAATTATTAAAATCCCTATTTAATGATGAAATTGGTCTACAATCTGTGAAACCCGACGCACCGCTTAAGTTTTATTTGAACTTACCCGAAGTCTTATTCTATTTTCTTATTCTTATTTTATATAAGTAATAACACAAGTTGTTATGTTCTCATACTATACAGCCCATGTTATAGCTTGTCCAGATTTATAGTAAATATATATATATATATATATATATATATATATATATATATATATATCTATATATATATATATATATATATATATATATATATAATATATATATATTGAATATATATATATATATATCTATATATATCTATATATATAATATATATATATATATATATATATATATATATATATATATATATATATATATATATATATATACATATGCATATGCATTGTTAGTGGACTTAAATTGTAGACACGCACAATGTTAAACAATTCAGATATCTCCTAATTGACATTAAATAGAAACTCTGTTAAATTTTTGGCAAATTATAAAAATGGGCTAAAATTATTTGAAATTAAAATAAAAGTATGACTTGATATTGTATCATAAGGTTAATGCTCATATAAAGTAATGTGCCGTTTAAGTTATAATCATTTTTTCATAAAATGTCAAGTAAGTAGTAAGTAGTAATTTGACCGACGATGGGAACAGAGGACCATATTAACATTGTTTAAACGTGTATTTTACGACGCAACTTTTAATATGATCAAATTTTAACACAATAAAACCAAAATGTCAATAGAGAAATATCTCGGCTAAAATTGTGTGATAATCCTGATTTAATACAAGTTTCTTTTAACATAATATTAAATAATGCTAAATAATCCTAATATTCGTAGTATTCGTATTCAAAGTATACTAATACCAAAAAATTTATACTTATATATCGCCATAGTAATTAAAATAACTTGAAATATAAAATATTTACTGAAATGCGCTAAGTATTGATTGAGCATCAAATAAATAATTATTTAACACCTAAATAAACTACAAAAGCTAAAAAGTAAAAAAAGAAAGCATGCATGTATCAGTTTTTGTATAGATATTTTATTTATATCAATCAATGGCTTTTTTTTTATCAAGAAATGTCTAAAAAATAGTTAAACTTTCTTAATGCGATGTTGGATAAAATACGATTTTCAAATATTAAACATAGTTTAATCATTGAACTCGAAAAAAAGTTACTATATTTCAATATAAAAAAACAAATTGTTGATATCACAAACTTATTTCTTCATATCCTAAAATTAATTTCTTGATATCAGAAAATAATATATTGATGACATAAGGCTTTGCAAAAATAGACAAAGACAGGTTACAATAAAAATGTGTGGCTTACCTCATGATAACAATATTCAATGCGATATTGTGTACACACATAGAGAGAGACAAAACAACACTTATTAAATGATATCAAGAAACCGGGTATATTTGTTTCTTCAATAAATCGATTTTTTTATATCAACAAAATTATGTTTTCAAATCAATATTTTGATAAATTGATATAAACAAAAACGAGGAACTTCGAATATCAAGATTTCGATTTCTTGATATATATAAATCGATTTGTTGACATCAACAAATACGATCGCTTAACTGGTATTAAAAAGATGTGTGTACATCGCGAATTCGATTTTTCTTTGTATCAAACGTTCTATTTCTTGATATTGAGAATACTGTTTTCGATATCTTATAATATATCTTTACATAATATTTAGTTATTATATAAAAAAAAAATCTTGATATTCATAATTTGAATTATTGATAAACAAATGTCCAAACACAAGTTAAACAGCATATAGCAGTCCAATAGATAAATAAATTCGAACAGGGTCGGTTTCAGCATGATTTAATAAATATTGGTATTCTTTAATTATTTAATTATTAATTTCGATGTATTTGCTAAACTTTAAACCTGTCTATTGTTTAAATTTTCAACATTTTCAGTTATTGTTCAACATTTATATCGTGTTCGTCAATTACATTGTCTTTGTAACGAATCAACCAACGTCGCAATCCATCTTGATGATATTTTATCACTGAACTTCAAAGCAACAGACACTGTAAAACTAAATGTTCCGAAATCCGTTCGGATGTACTGGTCTTTGTGGAAGCTGTCTCCACATTTCCACCCCGATTGCCCTACATCACCTACATGCATACAATATATTTATATCATAACATCATGTGGTCCTTGCTTTTTGTATTAAAACTGTTTAAGTATTATTTCATTATTATTATATTCGTTACATTGACCACAGAATAGAAATTGATGAATTATTATTGTAATCCATTATTTTCGTATTACTGTATTTTATTTGCTCTCTCTGTAAAAAATTACCTATCTTCTAAACTATTCAATGTAACATATTTTGAGATCACATTTTAAGACGTCCCCAGAACCGCATATGTGGTCCATTCAGGGTAATTGTTATAACTTTGGTCAATAATTAATGACATTTATACCATCCATGAAAAATATTGTATCATTATGCCTGTGGAAGCCAATATGTTCATACACAATATTATTACATCCGTTCTTACCTGTGTGTATACCTTAACTGTTCTCATTGAGGGCACATATGATTTTACTATATTCGTTCAATTAGACATTATTTCCATCCTGGCCGCAAACCCAAGATGCGCTTGACCTTAAATGAACATTCAATGTGTTATCTACTGATTAAATATTTTTATATTTAATTCTAAACAGACAAATAAATACTTTACACATAAAAAAGAATAACATGAATACAAAAAAAAACGTGCAATGGAAAGCATGACTATAGAAAAGAAGCACCGCATCAATGTTCTAATGAACGATGGAATAAATAAATCTGTAGAAAAAGAATATTTGATCCAAGTAAAAACGCAAATGACTATATGCAATTATGTTGAAAAGATTCATTTGGAAACTAACGCCTAAAATGTTTCTATTTTAAAGAAGATTTTATATAAGTAGAAGGTACATTTAATAAACAATAAATAACGCTTTAGCGTTTTTATAAAACATCTTATTTTGCTTGGCAAATTTTTACGAAACGTTATTGATATGCTGATAAGGTTACACTATTTTAGAGTCGCTTCCATCATTCTTGCTCGTTGCGTCCTTTAACAGAGATTAAGAAGCTATTACTCGGGTTAGTTATCTAGCACATCTATGTTTTTAAGACAGCAGTATACTGTGAACTATATTAAGTAAACACGTAAACTATTCTTAGTGACTTGCACACTGCTGATGGTGTGTATGGATGATTTATTTGGAGTATTAACCTGATATCGGCTTCTCTCTAGTGGCTGAATAGTTTAAATTTTGAAAACCTGATTGAAACATACGCATGGGTCAAGGATATTGATAAGCGTTTTAGATTGCGCCCGATGAAACATGCACCAGCACATTCGTAGGTGAACACACACATACCCTGATCTGCATTCACGTGCTGGGCAACGCACGTGTTCTAATCTCATCCATTCACCCTGAGATTCTGACCTACATGTAGACAATATAACGATGTTTTTTTATTAAATGGTTCGTCTTTAAATGGCTAGTTAATTCACGTACATAAATACAACTTATAATTTAACATAAATATAATTGTATTGTATACATTGTACTTACATACATGTATATATATATATAATTTGGATTTATATAACCGCGATGAAGACATGGAAAGAGTGATTTACAACTTGATACAACGGTTATCAGATCTCATTTTAACATTTAAAATGCGTTGACAATTTCAGTAGGGAAACGTGCAGAAATGCATTCGTTATATATTTTTCGGGTGTAAATTACCGACAACTGCATATATCCTTGTAACAATATGCATTGGAAATATAAGGAAGCTTTCATATTTTGTCCTTTATAAATGGAATTTTCGGAAAAGGAGTGTCCTCTATTCCTTACGCGTCTTCAATACTTATTTATTTTCCGATTTTATCAATAAAGAAACGTGCTTCTTGTATTGTAATTTTCTAAGATATGGCTGTTATTTCGCTTGTTTGAATATAAAACATACATTATTTTACGCAACGAATAATCGTTAAACTGTGATTTGACTATTTGTGAACAAATACGTTAAGGTACACTTAGTGTTTGATATTTGTCTGGAAGTTTGGGGTGACATTAAAGCAAGCCAATTATTTATAACGATTCTCATATTGTCTTTATTCTTACGAGATTGGAATTCTGTTGACTTATTAAAGTGCATGTTTATATTCTCAATTTTAATCCGAAATGTGGATATGAATAACCACAGTGCCATACAATTGATTAAATTATGGTGCTATCCATCCAACAGTTTTCACGTCAACGAAACGCATACTGATCAAGTTACTCGTAGCTGTCTTTCCTGCAGAACGACATGTGTTAGATGATCTTATCTGAACTGTTTAGTGAGGATTTGCTTACCGTGTACATTTCTCTTGTACATAAGCGAGTTTACGACTCTACCTACGAAACGTATTTACGTTTTTCGGTCTAATTCTGATGGAATTTTTGTACCAGTTCTTCTTCATTTTGAACATACTTTGTTAATCAATTATTATTGTAATTACAGTCGTTCCTACGAGTTACTGCTGCGACGAGTTACACATGACATTCATTATTTAACTCAAAACAACTTTTTGTGTGCTTGTTGTATCAAAATTCAATTACCAAAACAACGCAAATATATTATAATAACTCGCCAAACAAAACAATAAAGGCGAGGCCTAATTCGTGAAAGAAACATTGTAATAGTATTATGCTTTCATTCCAAATGTTAAGTTCATACAATTACTAGTTAATATTTAATTGTTCATAATGTCGTCATTGAAATAAGTCGAAATAGTCGTAAGTATGTCTTTCGTTGTTGCTGTAGTAATAATGAAAGAAGAAGCTATATTCGTAGTAGTAATAGCACAAAAAGTAGTTGTATTTGTAATAGTAGTCGAATTAGTAGTTTAAGTGGAAGTAGTAGTTATAGTAACAGTATAATTAGAAAAAAAAGAATTAGTGGAAGAAGAAGAAGAAGTAAATTGTACTAGAAGAAACTGTACGCCTAGACGACCCATCAAACGAATACGCATAAAAAGAAGTAGTGGCAGAAGTAGTAGTGTAATTCGTAGCAGCTGTTGTTGTTTTGTAGTGTTAGAAATATTACTAGTTTTTCATGATGCAGTAATAGTAGTAGTATCAGTATGAGAAGTATAAATAGTAGTTATAAAAGTAGTAGTAGTCGAAGTCGTTGTAGAAGTCGTAGTATTAGAAGTAGTAGTCGTAGTAGTAGCAGTAGAAGTAGTATCAATATTAGAAGTATAAGAAGAAGCAATAATAGTAGTAGTAGTAAAAGTCGTTGTGGAAGTCGTAGTATTAGTAGTAGTAGTTTTAGTAGTAGTAGTAGTAGCAGCTGTTGTTGTAAAAGTAGTAGTAGTAGTAGTAGTAGTAGTAGTAGCAGAAGTATTCGAAGAAGTATTATAAGTAGTAGTAGTAGTGATAGCAGTAGTAGTACCAGAAGTAGTAGTAGTAGCAGTAATAGTAGTAGTTCTACTTAAACGAGTAGTAGTAGTAGTAGTAGTAGTAGTAGTAGTAGTAGTAGTAGTAGTAGTAGTAGTAGTAGTAGTAGTAGTAGTAGTAGTAGTAGTAGTAGTAGTAGTAGTAGTTGTAGTAGTAGTAGTAGTAGTAGTAGTCGTAGTAGTAGTAGTAGTAGTTGTAGTAGCTGTAGTAGTAGTAGTATAAGTAGTAACAGTAGTAGAAGTAGTAGTAGTAGTAGTAGAAGTAGTCGTAGTAGTAGTAGTTGTAGTAGTAGTAGTAGTAGTAGTAGCAGTAGTAGTAGTAGTAGTAGTGGTAGAAGTAGTTGTAGTAGTAGAAGTAGTAGTAGTAGTAGGAGTAGTAGTAGTAGTAGTAGTAGTAGTAGTAGTAGTAGTAGTAGTAGTAGTAGTAGTAGTAGTAGTAGTAGTAGTAGTAGTAGTAGTAGTAGTAGTAGTAGTAGTAGTTGTTGTAGTAGTAGTAGTAGTAGTAGTAGTAGTAGTAGTAGTAGTAGTAGTAGTAGTAGTAGTAGTAGAAGTAGCAGTAGTAGAAGTAGTAGTAGTAGTAGTAGTAGTAGTTGTAGTTGTAGTTGTAGTAGTAGTAGAAGTAGTAGTAGTAGTAGTAGTAGTAGTAGTAGTAGCAGTAGTAGTAGTAGAAGTAGTAGTAGTAGTAGTAGTCGTAGTAGTAGTAGTTGTTTTAATAGTAGTAGTAGTAGTAGTAGCTGAAGTAGTAGTAGTAGTAGCAGTAGTAGAAGTAGTAGTAGTAGTAGAAGTAGTCGAAGTAGTAGTAGTAGTAGAAGTAGTAGTAGTAGTAGTAGTAGTAGTAGTAGTAGTAGTAGTAGTAGTAGAAGTAGTAGTAGTCGTAGTAGTAGTAGTAGTAATAGTAGCTGTAGTAGTAATAGTAGTAGTCGTAGTAGTAGTAGTAGTAGTAGTAGTAGTAGTAAGGGTAGCAATAGCAGCATCATCAGCAGTAGTAGCAGTAGCAGTAGCAGCAGTAGTAGAAGTAGTAGTAGACGTAATCATAATTATTTTACATATAACAGACACGAACAAAGAGGGCTAAAAGTGTTATTTTGGGTGTTTTGGGCTGTGGTTAATTTGCATGTAATAGCAAACTTGAACTCGAACATATATTCCTGGGTTAGTTCATAAATTACTATAGATTGATAAAACCTTATGTTGAAATTCAAGACATGTACAATTACACGTAAAATAGTTGATTCAACGGGAAGTATTTGTAGTAACTGTCTTTTGTTTTGTGCAATCATATTATGGTTCTTTTCAAAGGGATTAGTTTCCTGTTTGTAATCCTAGCCGAAGAGGAAAACAAATGTTGACTTCGTAAACCATTTGGTTAGCAATTACACGAGCAATGTATTTGTGGTGACTGGATACTTACAACTCGAAGGGATTTGATTAAACAAAGGTACGTTGTTGGTTTTGTTCATAATTCTTAATCCAATGAAGAGAGATTATTCCAAGAATGAGATAATAATCGAACATAATATGTATGGAACATATCTGAGATTCTGATTTGGTTTGATTATTATAAAAACAACATGTTACGATACAATAAGCTATGTTGGCATTAAAACACTTGTTTAATGAATGGTTATCATTAACGTTCGACCTATGTTGTCTGCGTAACTAAACGTAGTTTGAGTTTTCTTTTTAAACCATACACGATATTTTGAGCTAATTGATAATTATTCACTGTTTTGTTATTACTGTAAATAAGCCCTTCATAATAAAGCGAGCAACTTATGGTTTTTGTACTAAGCACTTCATGTCGAGGACCTCTTTCAGTTGTTTGTTTCTTTGCATCCTCTGACAGGCTTTGTCATTTCCCTCTGCACTGTAATTTAAAGCACTTTATAAAGTTTCATTCAATCCTTTTCGAATCATACCTGCAAAATAAACTAACACGCCTCACAAGGTTATGTAAATATCTTGGGTATGATATGCACAAGAACAAAATCACCATGAACAAAATATTAAAATCTAGGTAATGGTTCTTGTCATAGCGCCCTATATCAATGCATGCGATCTTACTCTTAATCCATTATGTGCGAAAATGTGTATTTTATGCACCCTGCTGCTACGTTATGTTTTACTTATTCCTGAACCCTATTCGATATAGTACCCTCAATCAACCGTCTGTCGATTTTCGTCACTTTTTGCGCCCGCGAGGTTCTGGTCGTCGTCAATATTTCATTGCCTCTCGTTTCGCCTTAAACTGCAATTCTGAGATCTGGTCGCCCTCGTGCCCGTCCTACTTCGTCAATCAGCTGGCTCTCTTCGTCGAAGCAGTACAATGTATTTTAAGTTATAAGCCTAGCATAGATTTATGCGGCGTAATAACCGTTTTTGTTTCTCCTCTTCTGTTTATCTAATTCGTGTCCGTGAACTTTGACCTCATTAGAAAAGTTGTCTGGTACCTTTCGCGGTTGATTCATAATTAAGTATGTATTACGTTTTAACTCGGATTTAAAGTATTTCTAAATTTAATAATGTTAGTAAAATTTTAATAATCTGATTATAAAGACCCCTGTATTATTGCAAGTTGTAGTCGCACGTCCGTTACTGGCTGAGTAGATTTATGTGATGTGGGTCCGTCCGTCTGAGTTTTCTTGCTGCTCTAGGGTGTTTTCTGCGTAACACTCTGCGCAACCTCCTAAGGTAGATTTATTGCGACAATTTATGCAGCGATGAAATTAACCACCATTCAAATTTATCAATTTGTTTTAATAAAGTAAATGCAACATTTCTTCATTTGTAACATATACCAATAACTGCAGCATCTTTTTTCAGGATAAAATTTTGCAAACATGTTTTAAAAGCAGTCAAAATAAAGTTAAACAAGATCAGCAATCTGCTCTCTAGACCTACAAATAATAATGGACCATATTTATCAGCTCATGCTATGAATAGGTTGTATTGTTCATTCATGTTAAGACATGTGATTAATTGACATGTATACGCGAAAAGAATAACATTGGTTACGCTGAAAAAGGCGCTTAATTGCATCCTAGCGTACAATGTCAGCAGCATCATTTTAAGGTGCCTTTAAATGCCTTTAACCATGAGATAAAACACTGTTTCAGAAACTTCCCTACAGTGGGCCCGACTAAATAACTGTTAGGTTCGCATTTGCTTAAAATACCTTAACAAAAACGAAATAGGAAACGCTGTGTCTTGTAGTCAAAATGTGCTAAATTATTACATGCAAATCTGGTGTTGTATCTTTATTGTGCAGTATAGAATAATGCATGCACCAACTATTTAAATAGATTTGTTCTTACTAAAAATAAACACATTTTTGGTTCAGCATCTTATACGAGTTAACGTGTCAGTATCGTTTTTGCGCTTATAATAACTTTGGGCATATGGTGGAAATTTTTACATCGGTCAGTTGCAAAAATGTTATTGTGTCTTCAATGAAAAGTATCAAATATAAAACATTTATTTTCACATTAAAAACGAGAGTTCAAACAATATAAAATGAGAATAATAAAGACCATATACCGATATATGTGATGATTGGCTAACCCTGTCAAAAATGAATACATGTTCAGTCGCTGAACACTTGTTTGTTAAAACCTGGAGTGATCAACCCTGTGACACACAACATTTTTATCTTTAAGTGTTTGTAAAAAATACTTTGTTAAGTCTTTGTAGAGCGTTTTCATTTTTTGCGTATGTTTTAGATCTGATCAGTTTGTAAACTACGTTTTTATTTAAATGTATGTAGATGTACTACGACTATGTAGTGTTAAGACAAACAACCGCAATATTAGGCATAACTCTTTTATTGACAAACGTTTTCAACAACAACAAATAAAACCAATACCGTATATTTTTTTAAAGATAGTTCTTGTTTTGTTAAAATAATACGATAAAACTGTGTACATGTATGTACCCTTTAAAATATTATAGCAAAATAAATATTATACATCGTCTTGTTTTTTTAACGAGATCATTGTGTCATTGCAAAAACCTCGTTTATACTTTTATAGTACATTTTGACTGATATTCATTAACAATACGTTATAATTGAACTTTCTTTTATGTTGTCCAGTATATGTTTTTTTATTTTTCATGTAGTTCATGTTCTTTCAATACTTGTTATGTTATATAGTGTGTGCAACAAGATTACTCTTATACATTTAACATACATTTTACTAGTCATAATAGATTCGAATGAATCAAATTTAGATAAGATATTTTTTGGAAAATTAACGAATAAACTTATGCAATGTCCCTTTTTTCTTCCGAGTTTGGGACAGAAAATATTGATTTTGACAAATTGTCTGTATTGAAAGAGAATAGCTCGTACGTGTAGAACATGAAAATAAAGATGAACAACAGTATCGATTACCATATCAACAAATGTGGTGGCCGATTTGTAATATTTACTTAAAATTTAATTTCATCTGGTTTGTATACATTAGTTGTGAAGGTGAGTTACGTAATTTCAAAAAACCCTGAGGCGAACAAAAGAGATAAACTATCAAAATATTACCAGTATTTTATGGTTGCGCTAAATGTATGCATTAATATAAAAAAAACACACGTCAACGATACCCAGCTAGGTTTTGTAATGCACATATTCACAGCATTATGCGATGGGATAAATTAGAAATAAACACATGTTGTTTACTATGTTTCTTGTCATTTTAATTTCAACAGTGCTGCAATTAAAATGATTAAACAAAACATATCAAAAATGTCATTCCTGATATATTCAGACTGGCCAAAATAGAAGCAGAACATGATATGATGGACAAGAAGGTCGATTTTCTTCCGCATACACATTCATTGCCTCGAAAAACTTTAACATAGACCAAGGTTTGCCTTTTACGATGGAGACATGCCAACATTGTTTCATTTCATGCACGACAGCTGGATATTTTTCTTTCTATAAAATAAGTTAATAACGATGCTATTGCTTCTTCCAAATAAGTATGGACGCCGCCGATTTGTTTCAACCATAACGTTCCGACGTCCGAAGTTATTATGCACATGCTTTTATATTCACGATAACGAACATGTTACATTACAGAAATTTATTTTTACCTTATGTAGCCCAAAGAAAACATACTTACAATACACAAATAGGATTGATGATAAACACATGTTCTCGTTTGGTATTATGTTCACCTTAAAAATGGTGACCATATTTTTATGAATTAATTATTAGGAATGAATTAATATTTATGGATGAGTTAATACATGTTCATTTGGAATTGTTATGTTTTATTGACACCATTTAACAAACAGATTGTATAGACGAAGTATTCATATACATACTATTACTTGGTTTGAATGGTTAGCATAGGCAAGCATACTTTGTTTTATGTAAAGTACACTGATATGTTTCTTCAAGGTACTTGTTCCCAGTTCTAGACTTAATCCTGATGCTAGAAGAGTTCCTATGTGCTTAGTGCTTATTGAAATGCTCCCGAGGCCGTGTCATAACTACTATAACTTATCAGTGAATTCATTGTTAACGTCTATCCAAACCTTATTTCCATATTTTTTTATAATCCAGGCATTACCCGTGTGTAATATTTTATTTTGTTTATGGCAAGACGCTTACTATGTGCTGAAGAGCTAGCTAATAAACGGTGTTGTTGGTGTTGTTGATAATGTATTTCATTGGTTAACGGGACATTTTCACAGTCCTGGGTTCTGAGAAAATTATAGAATTACACTGACAAATATATGTTATAAACATGTTCACATTTTAAGATACTATATAATTGAAAATACGTGTCTGATATATATTAATAATGAGACTCTAAAAACATCGTCAGGAGTTTAACTTTCAGCACCATTATTTGAGCCTCGATCTGAAAATAACTTGGCTAAACGCGTCTTCGGAAAGTGTCGTCCCAGATTAATCTATGCAGTCGACACAAGCCTACTAGAAACGACACTTTCCGCTTTTATCGTTTCAATGACGTCTTCGGGACTTTTCCCAGTTCTGGGCTTCGAGAAAATAGTTCTTTTATTAAACTGAATTAAATTGTATTTATATACAATATTCATTTTTTAAGATACTATAGTAGTATCGATAACACAAGTCTTCAACATAGAGATGATTACTCTCCTTAAACATTATCAGGACACAAACTCTCGTCACCATTATTTGAGCCTCTTCAGGAAAATTAAAACTCGTGTGGAAAGTGTGGTACCAGACACAGGTCGCACAGGCTTATCAGAAAATACACTTTCGACTTTTATAGCATTTTTTCGTTTAAAGATTGTCACTTCAAGACGAAATCCAGTTTAAGCGAAAAGTGTGATCCCTGATTAGTCTGCACGGGCTAATCAAGGACGACCATTTAAGCACTTGCAGTAAGAATAGTAAGAGGCTAATTTAGTATTTAAGATAAGGCAACTTACTGAAAGTATAACTCCAGAATGATCTAGATGTTGAAATCCCCACTAATATATGGGCATAAACAAAGCAGACAAAATTGAAATTCTTTTGAAAATCGCATGCTGAACGAACAGTTTATTACAATGAAATCTTTCATCGGTGGATGCAATAGATCCACCCTGCGGTTTTAAGCATTCTCAAGATCTTCGCCCAATAAACTAAAATTGGCTTAAACCGTTTGCCAATGTTTCAATGAGACCATATGCGTTTAATGCAATCGAGCATACATGAATAAATAGATTTATTAAATAAAAAAACAGGCCAGCTAGCTACAATAGTTTCCCATCCATTCCGGTTTATACTGTTTTTTTATATCATGTGGTTTTAGTCAATACGACCATTTTATTTCTTTTCTCAGGTATTTATATATTCAACGAGTAGGCTCTTATGTTCTAAACGCACATTTAGTACTATTCAAAACCATATCCGCATCAACTAACGCAGGGTTCGATATCTGGAGGTACCGAATGTGTAAAATAAACTAAAATTGGCTTAAACCGTTTGCCAATGTTTCAATGAGACCATATGCGTTTAATGCAATCGAGCATACATGAATAAATAGATTTATTAAATAAAAAAACAGGCCAGCTAGCTACAATAGTTTCCCATCCATTCCGGTTAATACTGTTTTTTTATATCATGTGGTTTTAGTCAATACGACCATTTTATTTCTTTTCTCAGGTATTTATATATTCAACGAGTAGGCTCTTATGTTCTAAACGCACATTTAGTACTATTCAAAACCACATCCGCATCAACTAACGCAGGGTTCGATATCTGGAGGTACCGAATGTGTAAATACCAATATGGATGATTAATCTTACAGCTAAACAAGCGCCCTCCACCAAACGATAAATCATGTATCTCAACTATTCATTGATTGTTTATGTAACTGAACACTGATACAAGTATTCGCGTTCGTCATATGTTATTTTCAGGTAGAAATATTTAGATTTGTTATTTAAACAATAAATACGCATATTTTGTTTAATTATACTGTTACACGATAACAATTTATTAGTAAGGCAAGGTTTACTATAACAGCAGGTTTAGCACATCTACAAACGAACGTATGTATATCTACCTCCGTATTAAAACGTATAGGTTATATATCAATTTAAAGCTATAGTATAAAATTTAGTTGTGTCTAAATGTGTACTTAAGCACATTGGAAGAATAGTGGTTTTAGACAACACGTCTATTGAAGATACGTTCTGAACGATCTGAAACGAATATTGAAAAGCCGGATCGATTTGCAGATCTTCATTTAAACCCACCATTGTTGTCATTTTGGCGATAGGCATAGACACTTATGGAAATTACAAAATGACTTTGTAAAATAACTTTGTTTGAAATGTCGCACGTTCCTTAAGACCTCAGAGAGTCAGTGAATGGATTCACACTTTACCAAAAAGACTTAGGTTTGTTTTATTTGTAAGTCTGATGATTATTTGATATTAAAATATCTTACCAATTTTAATGGGTTTAGTTTGGCATTTTTATAGTATGACTAAAATCTATAATTGCACAACAATCGCGGACTGTCTTATGTTAAGTAATTCTTATTTTATTTGTCTTATGTTAAGTAATTCTTATTTTATTTTTAATGTCATATTTTGTATGTATATGCATTATGTTTTAAGAACATTTACATACGTTTAATTAGATCTTCAAAACGACCTAAATTCATATAGAAGTCGTTCTTTCAATAGTATCGATACTGTTCATATGGCTTTAGCCCAATATTTATTGGAATTCATTTATCAATATTATTTTGATCCTCAAGTTTTAGTCACCACAAAAACGCATAATAATTATTACGAGTGGTTTTTCGATAAGACTTATCTCTGCATATAATATTTAAGTAAACATATCAATTATCTTGACCGTACTTCATCGTTAAAGTCCGAATGCGAGGTTGAACTGGTAAAATTGCTTTTTTAATCCAGAATTGGGGAATAAAAAATAAATAATACGACAGTCTTAATGCCATATTCAATTAACGAATTTATTGTATTAAGAGGATAATGATTTCCAACATCGATTGCAATCTTTTCATCATAATCCAAGTAGAGAAATGTAGTTCGCAACAATGACTTGGCTCAGTGCCCGCAAATTGTACTGGAATGCCTATTACTAACATTTTCATTGATACAAAAGCACATGCATATAATGATTATTCGAACAACGATAGTCTAAACACGGATTAACCGAAACAAAAACCGAAACCGTAATTTCATAAGTTGGAGTGGTTCAAGATTAGTTTTCCACTCAATGTTGTTCTTTTAGTTGTTAATGAAAGTGCGAACGTTCCTATTTTTTTCTTTACATTCAAAGCTTAAAGGAGTAGAGTAAACCTAATGCTACCGATAAAGGTAGTTCTTTAATATTTTTTGTTATTGGTCGTTACTATAGGAAATACACTCCCTTAAATAACGATCCGTTCCAAAAAATCCCTTGGGAATAGTCCTCTTTGCTCACGAATGGGCATTGAAATTGCCAACAAATCCCCTCTACATTGTCAGCACAACAAACCTGTTTGGAAAAATATGTTTGGAAATATCCTGTGTCTTCTTGCGAGAACAACTTACTATTTTGGAGTAAATGCCTTACACTTGAGAAAAACAAAAGTATTTCTTAATGTCCAACGATGTATATATATCGTCTTGTCAAAACGTTAAGCATAATAACTTGGCATAGCCAAAACTATTTGAAGTTTTCGATTGTCCTTCTGCTGTGGTTGCTGTTTTTCGTCTTTCCACTCAGTCCGACGTTTGTTCTGCTCTAACTCGGAAGATTCTGGATACCGACATGAAAATAACTATGATATTTCTATCTTTGATTATTTATCCGATAAATAAATACGGTGTTTACTCGCGAACGATTATTCCTTTAGTGACTCGAGAATGCCCTGTTTCTAGCTACTGTGACAATCTATTGGGAATAACACATATACGTGCTAAGATATTTGCAATATATGTTCAAATTTTTTAAGAATACAAAATGTTTCAACGAGAGTGAAAAAAGTGTGAATACGCTGACAATAATACCTTTAACAGTTATTGAAAGTTTCTTCAATTGACAGTTTACGTTGTCTTTATTTTTATCATTTGCATAGTTTAAAATAGTAATACTATCTTAATCTCGCACATTGATTGTTAATAGATAACACCACATACTACAATGTCCACGTGCAAAGCGTTCGTGTTGGCGGTGATTCTTGCGCTGTGCACGGGTATCTCGGGGGGCCAGTGTCCAGCGAATTGTAATTGCACCGGAACTGCCGTAAGATGCATGGGACAACAACTGTCGACCATACCCCTTTCCCTACCGGACGCTACCCTCTTGTAGGTACCGAAACAATGTATCAGCTGCGAGTTTTATAAGTATTTCTGTTTGTCTGTATTTCCGACCAAATGTCTGTCTATCTGTCTAACTTTCTGTTGTCTGTCTATCTGTCTTACTTTCTGTCTCTCTGACTGTCTGTGTGTGTGTGTCTGTATTTGTGTCTGTCTGTTTGTCTGTCTGTTTGTCTGTCTGTTTGTCTGTCTGTTTGTATGTCTTTATGTCTGTCTTGATGTCTGTGTGGATGTCTACCTGCCTGTCTGTATGACTTTCTGTAACATCATCATCATCATCATCATCATCATCATCATCATCATCATCATCATCATCATCATCATCATCATCATCATCATCATCATCATTATCGTCATCGTCATCGCCATCATCGTTATCGTCATCGCCATCATCATCATCATCATCATCATCATCATCATCATCATCATCATCATCATCATCATCATCATCATCATCATCATCATCATCATCATCATCACCACCATTATCATCATCATCATCATCATCATCATCATCATCATCATCATCAATATACAAATGAAATTATCAGTAAAAATAATCATCATTCTGTTCTTCTTCATAATCATCATCTTCTTCTTCTTCTGTGTCTCCTTCTCCATATTAATTATCATCATCATCTTAATAACCATCATCTTCATCTTAAGTATAAGCATGATGTTTACTTGTGTTGCGAGTTGCTATTATTCCGTAAGCGTTCAGAAAAGTGTGTCCATGTGTAACATATCAGTGTGTGGTCTGCGAGATTTGAATGAAAAACTATCTTTGCTGTTTTTCATTGTCTTTTGAGTCCCCTCTCGACAGCGAGGATTTCCTCATTTCCACGCTTTCTGGGAAAAGTACTGCAATATTCTTGTTGTTTCTACGAGTTGTTTGACTATTGTCTCTCCTTTATACAGACATAATCAAATGCATGCTAACACATGTTTTGCTCATTTAAAAAAGAATTGTTTCGTAGAATTATAATCATGGTTTATTATTTCTTTTTTCTGTGTTTGTGTTCCAGGGATCTATCCAACAATATGCTCGCATCACTACCCGACGATGCGTTCAAAGATTGGCCAAATCTAACGGAACTGTAAGACATTTTCATAGATCTTACAAAGTAAATAAAAAACAAAGTGAAGTAAATATTTTTTCTATTTTTTTAAGAACTGTTGCATCACAGTATGTCATTTTCATTACTGTATATTGGTCTTAAATACAACATACATGATAACATGACATTTTACCTGCGAAACCGAAATTTTGCAGAGTAAAGTATTCTTTTATCTTTATTTTTTAAAGTATCTTTTAAATATGCCTATAACGAAAACACCTATTGGATATAAACGTTTTATGAACAGTACCTGATTATCTTCGCTTAAAAATTACTGTGTTTTTAATTAAGGAAATTGTGTGTTAAATTTTAATTTGAGTTTTACCTTTTTTCATCGGATTGTTATTTTTCCTGGTGATTTTATGATTGTATTATAGGATATTTCCCCCACTTAATGCATGTAACACCTGCCGATAGATGTTAAATTTTGTCAAGTAGGCTTTTTATTTATAGTTAATCATTTTAAGCAGTATCGATTTACCTGTGTTAATTATCGTTTGAAAGATATTGATGGAAAACAATTTTAAATCGAGATAACATCTTCTTAGAAAAAGTTGTATTTCATTGCATATATGCCACGATTAACTTGATTTAGTTATAAACATATTATTGCTGAATATTTTCTTTTTAATAATATTTTTATAACAATTTTAATTTCCCGATATTATTTTTTCCCATTAAACATGGGGAATAAACTGGATGGTAAAGTAACCCGCCTTTTAAAACGGTAAAAAATCTTATACTTAAGAGTGGTGGAACTTATTACTAGCAATTGAACCTGTGTTCCTGGATATTTTGAATAATGTTTACACATACTCGAAGATTTAAAGCCTTTTAAATATGTTTTTTTTTTAATTTTGAAAATTTAAAAACCTGCGACGCAACTTACTTAAACGTATGTCCGCTTGAATCATGCACATTATTTACTCAAATGAAAAATCACGTGAACTTGCGCACCTGGATATTTGGGTGCATTTGTTTTGCATTTATCTTTACTGACTACACAAATGGAAGTATATGGTGACCAAAGAACTCAATCTTATAAAATAAGTCTGCATTTTAATAATAATTACAATAAATTGTTTTCCCTATAGAATATGTTGGCTTATGAGAACTAACAACCATACTGTGTTTCAGTGTGAACTAATACGAGAAGTTTAACAACAACCAATTGGTTTAAATAAAAGTATTTTCCTACAATACTTTTTTTAACAAAATAAGAACATTTTGTCAGTGCAACTTGTTTTAAATGTGTTTTTGCAGCGCGTCTTGCCTAGACTTAAATCATTTTATGTAATATGTTTGCAAATCATTAAATATGTATATATACATGCCGTCATATTAATGTGGTTAATGATGTAAAATACTATCTTTCTGATTGTATTTACCGTGATAATTTATTACTAAACAACAAACGATATTTGAACTAAATAGCGCTTCTTTTCAGTAAATATAATTTGTAAAAGACTAAAGGTAAGTCTGAATAAACTGCAAGCAGTTATGTACTGTAAAATAGATAGCAGTAAGATTTTAGCTATTTTTTTTTAGTATTTTCAATTGTGTTTTTAGCTCACCTGATTGCTCAAGTGAGCTTTTGTGATCGATCTTTGTCCGTCGTCCGTCCGTCCGTCGTCCGTCCACATGTGTTTGTAAACACTATAGAGGCCACATGTCTTGTCCGATCTTCATGAAACTTGGTCAGAAGATTTTTCGTATCGATCGAGTACGAAACTGGGTCATGCTGGGTCCAAAATTGGGTCACCAGGTCAAAAAAGAAAAATCTTGTAAACCCTGTAGAAGTCACATGTCATGCCCAATCTTCATGTAACTTTGTCAAAATATTTGTTTAAATGATATGTTGGTTGAGTACAAACGTGGTTCTGGAACGTTGAAAAACATGGCCGCCAGTGGGCGGGTCAGTTTTCAGAAAAACCTCGTTAACACTTTAGAAGTCAAAATGTTTGCCCAATCATCATGAAACTTGGTCAAAACATTGGTTTTATTGATATCTCGGACGAGTTCGAAAATGGTCCAGATCGGTGAAAACACATGGCGACCAGGGGGCGGGTCAGTATTCTATATATGTTTATAGCGAATACATGTGAACACTCTAGAAGTCACATATTTGGTCCTATCTTCATGACATTTGGTAGAACATTTGTTTCCAATATACGTGAGTTCAGTTTGATAATGGTTCCGGCCTGTTGAAAAACATGGCTGCCAGGTGGACGGGGCAGTTTTCCTTATATTTATATAGTAAAACATGCTTGTGAACAGTCAAGAAGTCATATTTTTTCCCCATCATCCTCAAACTTTGTCAAAACATTCGTTTAATTAATATTTCGGGAAGAGTTCGAAATGGTCTAGATCGGTGAATAAACATGGCCGCCATAGGCGGGGCATTTTTGTCTATATGTATATAGTAAAAACTTGTTAACTCTCTAGAAGTCATATTTCTGGCCCAATTTTCATGAAATTTGGTCAAAACATTTATTTTCTCAGATACGAGAGTTGAGTTTGAAAATGGTTTCAGTCCGTTGAAAAACATGGCTGCCGGGAGGTGGACGCATTTTCATTATATTAATATATTTAAAAAAAGATTGTGAACACTCTCGAAGTCACATTTGTTTGCCCAATCATCATGAAACTTAGTGAAAATATTGGTTTTATTTATATTTCAGATGTGTTCGAAAATGGTCCCGATCGGTCTTAAAACATCGCCGCCAGGGGGGTGGGACATTTTTCCTTATATGAATCTATAGAAACCTTGTGAACACTCTAGAAGTGTGAAACTTAGTCAAGACATTGGTGTTATTGATATCTCGGACAAGTTGGAAAATGGCTCAGATCAATAAAAAAAAACACTTTTTAGCTCATCAGATTGCTCAGGTGAGGTTTTAGGATCGGTCCTTCTCCGTCGTCCGTCCGTCCACATTTGGTGTGTAAACACTCAAGCATTCACAATTCTCCAGCATTCTTTTCAAAGTTTCTGAGAAGCTATATGGCCACAAGATCTCATTCCAGTTTGATAATGAGCAAAATCAAATAGTAAATACCAGAATTATTGCCCTTAGATTGTCAAATGTTCATTTTATTATACAAAGTCCTAGTAAATACTCTAGAGGTCACAATTTTGTTAAAGATTTTATGAATCTTGGTCATTATATTTATAATAAAGATTTGTTTAATCAAAGTTTGACGTTTGGTCATGAGGTCACCAGGTCAAATCTCACAAAAACCAAATAAACACTCATAATGTGGGGACAAAATCTAGGTCATGGTGTCTAGTCTTATAAAAACCTTGTAAACACACTAGAGGCCATAGTTTTGTACCAATAATGATGATACTTGACCAGGATGTTTTTCTTGATGATATCTAGGCAAAACTTGACATTGGGTCATGTGGGGTCAAAATCTTGGTCACGAGGTCCGAATCTAACAAAAACCTTGTAAAAACATGTGGAATTATCATTTCTTGCACATGTTTGCATTGCAAAAAAGCATGCAAATGGGCAGTACTCAATCAGAATTAATCATATGGTCACATTGCCAAAATAAACAGATGAGAACCAATCTAATATGCTCTAGAGCATTGAATTTTCAAATAAGCAATTAACAAGGCATTGTAAAAAAAGGTGAGCAAACTAGTGGCATATTGGCCCTCTTGTTATTGATAAAGTACTTGTATTTAGAGTTTATAAAGTGTTCCTAAGTTAAATGCCAGACGAATGCGAAATAATCAAGTTATCGCGATATTTGAAAGTGATGCTGTGCAAAAACATAGATGATGATGGTGATTATGATATGGTTTTTGTTATTGTGTTTTATGAGGACTTTTTTATGACGTTACATTTTTATACAATACGAAATTTCTGCTGAACTCCAGTGCTCTACGAAACAAATAAACTTAAATTGAAACAAATTTGATAATGGTATGTAAAGTATTGAACACAGACATGTTGAGCTATATATATCTTTATTCAGAAGAGTATCCAAGGGACATAAATCTTGTACAACACTATATAGACGGGTAACTATATATACACATTTCAATTTAACATATATAACATCCCTCTATTTTAGAAATTCAAGAAATAATACATTGTTTCCAAAGGTTTAGAAAGTATAGTACATAGCCATAAGACTGTTCTTACTAAAACATACAACCTTCCATACGAATGTTCACTTTTACTGTGGACTTAATATTTTAAAATAAATCTCACCAACTATGTATACATTTGCTCATTTTAAGTTATAAATTGAATATGTAACTAGGTATATCTCACAAAGTGTGTGATAATTTTAACTTAAGATGACCATAACTCTTGAAACTATTTCAACTTTATCGTCTGTTCATGACATTGTCTTTCCTCCTTTCTTCTTCTCATTCCTGAATAAACTCTTCTTCATTACTCTTTAGTGAGCACTATAATGTACTTTAATCAATTTACTGACATTACACTGGTCTCCAATAACTTTGATTAAATGAATTTAAATACACTTATGTAACTGACTTAGATCTAACTATTTTAACTGTCTCATTACAATGATTTATATTAAATTGAATGTATTTACACATACACTTCTGTGATTGAATTACACTTATAAAGGTTGAACTTCGCTGGCATCTTCACATGTCTGCCAGAACGAGTTTAATGCTGTGAAGATTCCGTAGTCGTCTGCATATTTTATGTACGCGCTTCCTGACCGGATGTCGGATTCTGCACCTCTGGTCCAGCCTTAGATGAGTCATTTTCAGTCTGATTGGATCTGAACAGATCTCCAATCTGTTGATATGTTTGAAAAAAAAACAAACTAGCCTATGTTGCTTTCAATCAACTGAGGTTTATGTGCAACTTCTGTGCTTTCTCAGTTTCGACCACATAATTATGATCGATGTTATGCGTGTTTTTCACCACCTTTCCAGAAATAAAGTCATTTTTAGCTCATCTATTTTTTGAAAAAAAAATATGAGCTATTGTCATCACCTTGGCGTCGGCGTCGGCGTCGGCGTCGGCGTCTGCGTCGGCGTCGGCGTCGGCGTCCGGTTAAGTTTTGCGTTTAAGTCCACTTTTCTCAGAAAGTATCAATGCTATTGCATTCAAACTTGGTACACTTACTTACTATCATGAGGGGACTGGGCAGGCAAAGTAAGATAACTCTGGCGTGCATTTTGACTGAATTATGTGCCCTTTTTATACTTAGAAAATTGAAAATTTTGGTTAAGTTTTGCGTTTAGGTCCACTTTTTTCAGAAAGTATCAATGCTATTGCATTCAAACTTGGTACACTTACTAACTATCATGAGGGGACTGGGCACGCAAAGTTAGATAACTCTGGCGTGCATTTTGACAGAATTATGTGCCCTTTTTATACTTAGAAAATTGAAAATTTTGGTTGAGTTTTGTGTTAAGGTCCATTTTATTCCTTAAGTATCAAAGCTATTGCTTTCATACTTGCAACACTTACTAACTACCGTAAGGGGACTGTGCAGGCAAAGTTATGTAACTCTGACTGGCATTTGGACGGAATTATGGGCCCTTTATACTTAGAAAATTGAAAGTTTGGTTAAGTTTTGTGTTTTGGTCCACTTTACCCCTAAAGTATCATAGATATTGCTATCATACTTGGAACACTCGCAAACTATCATAAGGGTACAGTAAAAGGACAAGTTGCATAACTCTGGATGTCATTTTTACGAATTATGGCCCTTTTTTGACTTAGTAACTTTGAATATATGGTTAAATTTTGTGTTTCGATCCACTTTACTTCTTAAGTATCAAGGCTATTGCTTTCAAACTTCAAATACTTTCATGCTATCATGAGGTTACTGTACCTGGCAAGTTGAATTTTACCTTGACCTTTGAATGACCTTGACTCTCAAGGTAAAATTATTAAATTTCACTAAAATTGCCATAACTTCTTTATTTATGATTAGATTTGATTGATACTTTGACAAAACTACTCTTACCTGACATACCACAATAGACTCCACCCAAACCATCGCCCCCCCCCCTATTTTTTTTTTTTTTTTTTTTTTTTTTAAGATCATCTCACAAATGACCACCACACCCTCACACTATACCCCCCCACCCCACCCCCTCCCCAATTTTATTTTAAACGGTTAAAAAACAAAACTATTTATTTTGATTATTTTATGTTTGAAATACCGTCCAACCATCGCACCCAAGAATCCCCCCCACCCCCCCTCCCCCCACCCGAATCCCCCCCCCCTATTTTTTTTTTTTAAGATCATCTCACAAATTACCACCACACCTTTCACTATACCCCCCCCCACCTCAACCCCCCCCATTTTTAACCAGGTTTTCCGAAGGATAAAACTGGTTATTAGATTGGCGAATGCGGGCGGGCTGGCGGGCTGGCTGGCGGGCTGGCGGAATAAGCTTGTCTGGGCCATAACTATGTCGTTCATTGTCAGAATTTAAAATCATTTGGCACATTTGTTCATCATCATTGGACGGTGTGTCGCGCGAAATAATTACGTCGATATCTCCAAGGTCAAGGTCACACTTTGAGTTCAAAGGTCAAAAATGGCCATAAATGAGCTTGTCCGAGCCATAACTATGTCGTTCATCGTCAGATTTTAAAATCATTTGGCACATTTGTTCACCATCATTGGACGGTGTGTCGCGCGAAATAATTACGTCAATATCTCCAAGGTCAAGGTCACACTTTGAGTTCAAAGGTCAAAAATGGCCATAAATGAGCTTGTCCTGGCCATAACTATGTCATTCATTGTGAGATTTTAAAATCATTTGGCACATTTGTTCACCATCATGGGACGGTGTGTCCCACGAAAGAATCACGTCAATATCTCCAATGTCAAGGTCGCCACGACTAAAAATAGATTTAAAAAAAAAAAAATTACAAAGGGGGTTAATTTTTTTTGGTCATTTCAAAAGTTCAGTTTGAGTTTTCTCCCTTTATCAGATTTTTTTTTCACAATGAAAACCTGGTTTTGTGACAATTTTGTCCCTTGTTCTTTATGAAACGGTTAAAAAACACAAATATTTATTTTTATTATTTTATGTTTGAAATACCGTCCAACCGTCGCACCCAAGAATCCCCCTACCACCCCCACGCCCCCACCCCCCCTCCCCGCCGATTTTTTTTTTTCCTTTTTTTCGCATTTTTGGAAGAAAATGTAATAAATGTCCACACCCCCACACAATGCACCGCTCTTCACTCCACCCCTCCCTCCTTTGTGATTGAAAATGAGAGTCCCTTCACCTTTAAAAAGAAAATAGATGAGCGGTCTGCACCCGCAAGGCGGTGCTCTTGTTATAATGGGTCATTACGGTTTGATTTTCATTCAACTGTTTGTGAGGCCTACTGCTGTGCGTATCTAGTAAAATTCTGATGTTTTGCCTTGAGATCAGATTTTCCACTGTGTCCTTATTATTGGATATTTCTTTCAGCAGTTCTGCTCTAACCGGTTTACTAGATTTAGCCTACGACCTACATGCAGCTGAGCTGGTGACTTACTTATAACACCTAGTTTGGATTTTCACTTTTCTTAAGAATTTGCTTGATTGTTTGAACATATCTTTCAGTTTGCCCCATACTTTGACTATAACGCGGTCTCGATAGTATGTGTTTGAAATGGTACTCTGCTGTGCTTGTGTAAATTTATTACAAGCAAACTGCGGTCAATTATCAGTAACAAGTTGATCAAAGCAGCAAAATCGCGGATACGCGATAAAATTTCCTGAATTTAAACAATCCAGCTTTTCAATTTCTGGTTATTTTGAATAATAGTCCAGTCAACAAATAATGTCTGCCTTGGTATTCAAACAAATCTGCACCGATCTTTGATGACGGCCTATCAGGAAATTTCACTGGGCAACATTGGCTCTTTATGATTCATTTTGCTAGTGTTTATTGCAGAATTTGTAGATTTATCTACTGTATTTTCTACGACTTTTATCAATCCGCACCAGAAGATACATTCGCATGCTCTCTTTTTTCATGCTGCTATAGCTTGATGTGTTCGACCACAATGTGCAACATTTCTGACCACAATGTGCAACATTTCTCAGTGTAGCCGTTTTTGGAGTATAACCTTTAACGCTTTGTATACAATTCCATCAACATATTCATGTGATATTGTGTCTGAGCGTTTAATAGAGTCTGGTACTTCGTTTCTGGCCATCTTGTCTCAAACAAGGGTTTGATACATTATATGTCATTATCTTCTTCAGAAGCTTTTTTTCAATGCCCTAAATTTTTCCTCAGACATTGGTTAGTGAGCATTCAACTGTAATTGATTGATATTAATATTTAATATTTTGTCCGCAGTATCTGGTAATTTATTTCTTGGCTCAAACATAGTTTTACCAGATTTCACATTGAAGTCATACTTGTGTTATTGCAAGAGAAATAGAGTCTCCACTATCGATAAAGGAAAATACTCTCAAGAGGCTTGTGATCAGTCTCTACTGTAAACTCGCGTCATAGAACTAATGGTTAATTTTGTTCATCAAAACACAATTGCATGAGTCCCTTTTTCAATTTGAAATGATCTCTACATTGTTGGATTCAATGCGCGGGATGCATATGCAGTTTATTTTTCGTTTTGCAAAAAGAATGTTGCAAGTCAAAATGAACTAGCATCTACATTCAACGTAAGACCCTAACTTGGATTGCAAAAAAAACAAACATGTGTTGTCGATGTCATTTACTGATTTTGTTCAAAACTTTCTTCTTGTTTTCAACTGCCAGTCTTTTTCCAATAATTTTCCATTTGGCGCGCTTATCTATGACATATTTGGCAAACATTTCTGCAGGTATGTGATGAAGCTTAGACATATAGGTACTTCTTTCTTATTTTTTAGATGTCTATCCATGTCTTGAGAAGTTCTTACCTTTTCAAGCTTTGCCTTAAGTCCCTTTTGGCTGATGTTATGTCCCACATAATGGGCTACTTCATTCTTTAACTGGCATTTACTTAAAATCAGTTTTAAGTTGTTTTGCTGAATTATGTCTCATACCCGCTTCAGTCTGTTTTCATGTTCTTGGATGTTTTCTCCACTAGACTATGATGTCATCACATGCGTTTCTTCTAGATCCTGTATCATCACTGTCATAACACGCTGATACATTATCTGAATGGACTTAATTCCAAACGGACCTTTTAAGAATGTGTATATCTCAAATGGTGTTTAAAACGTTGTAAGTTTTGAACTTTCTTCATTTAGTTTCGTTGAAGTCGAGAACCCACTTGTTGCATTTAGAGTGCTAAATACCTTCGCGTAAGGCATCTCTTAAACTATATCCTACACTGTTTTCATCGGATAATGTCCTCTTAATATTGCTTCATTCTGATGTCGCGAATCGATGCATATTCTTACATCACCAGAGGTTTATGTCACTGTTACGAACGCGTTCACGCATTCAGTTGGTTCAATGTGTCGTGTTTAAATGCCTAGTGACTCCATTCTCTGAAGCTCATATTTGACTTTTTGTTTTATGGATATTGGTACTTTACTCACATGCTGAACAACAGGCTTTACGTTTTGATCTATTATTATGTGATATGAGCCTGGTAAACAACATAAACCTTCATATACATCCATGTTTTGTTATATAGAGTTTATCCTCTTTATAAATCATATCTTTTCCGAAGTCTCACAACTTTACACCGACTGTGATCTGGATTTGACCATATAACATTAAACGAATTTTCTTCTGCCCTTAAGCGTTAATGGTAGTGTTATCATATACAACGGTTAAATTCTATGTCCGGAAAATGAACGCAAAGGAGTGTTTTTTTTATGGTAGTTGAATTGACAGCTTTTCAAGGTTCCGCGTTGACAGTACATTACACTTTGCACCCGTGTATTATTGAAACTGAATGTTATTTCCATTAATTGAAAGTTCCTCATAAAATAAATCTGACTTTTGATTCTTTTTACTATCAATGGCTCCAACAAATAAAGCATCATATTCATAGTACATATCCTCTAGTTGATGTACTGTCTTATCTTTAGCTTTACCTGTGCCTTAACACATGTTCGTGAAATGATTTTATCTGTGACACTTCATTCACGTTTTCCTAAATGCTGTCATGTACATGCCTACACCTCTGGTAAACAGCAGGCTTGGAATTTTTTTCATAATGCTTTGATTTAGCACCACCATTGGCTTGAGGATGCTTAAATGGCCTTTGTTTTCTTATTGTATTTTCACTTGGAGTGTCTTTTGCGTTCATACTGCCACAGTATTTTACCAACATTTTCAGATCAGTGATGAATTATTCTTCAGATTCACATTTTTACTGCACTTTGCATTGGAATTTGTATCTAGTAAAAACTGTGTTCTCTTTCGGTTTCAAATAAGCGTCATATTTACCCATAATCGTAGCTAAAGACTTTGCTTCATCAGCTGTCAGCGTCCATGTTTGATAGATCACTCGACCCCTCTGGCATTCCCTTTAATCTACTGATTTATATTATAATGCCATTAATTAGTTGTCATTTATATCCACGTCAAAATACACTGGATTCGTTAATGCGTTCAAACAGTCCTTTTTTAAAAGCTGATATTCGTCCTTGAAACAATTATTTATGTTTCTCCCGCCGAAATAAATGTTTTTTAACCATAACATCTGAGGCCTGTATTCTGGCATCACTATATGTTTGCGTTTCTTCTATGGCTTAAATACCACATCGGCGTTTGCAATGTTACATGCCTTATGCCAACCGCAGCGATATTATGAACATATACGCCTGGTCTGTGATATGTGTGTTTCGCTTTTCTTTTTTAACGGATTTTTCAGGATGGCATATTACATCACACAGCAAACAATATCACACGTTCCATAATTCTACGTTAACTCTATAGGAAGCTGTCATATGAAGTTCTAAAAGGTGTTTTCATTTAGATCAGTTTGCGTTACAATACTCATTGGGAATGAACAAAAATGTCACGTGACCCATAAAGTAAACGTCAGTAAGTGTTTTATGAAGGAAAACAGCTGCATCAGGTATGTTAATTTTTTATTTCTTTGCTGATCGTCCATTGGCTTTCGTACGATCTAGTGCATGCAATACGGCATGAATAAAGCTTAAGATCGGTGTATCACGCGTTGTGTGGGTTGCTCTGGTTTTAGCGAACACTTCGACACAAATTTATATTGTAGAAGCAAACGTCATTAGTAAAATTAGAAAGAGTGGGTCTTTACAAAATTAAGCGATCGCAGAACTGTCTATGCCTTACCGGACGCACATATATTACATATTTCTATGCATGAACAAACAAAAATTTGAATAAATTTATACATGTGTAATTATTTTATTGCAAAACGGGTTTATTCCAAAGCGGGTTGTTATGAAAATTTCAAATTGCAATAAGACACTCTAACCGGTTTTGCAATAAAATTATTGCAAATCGGGTTCTTTTGCTAAACGGATTGTTATTCAAATATCAAATTGCAATAAAACATTCTAACCCGTTTTGCAATAAAATTATTGCAAATAAATTTGCGATGATTTTATTGCAATACGGTTTTATTGCAAAGCGGGTTGTTATGAAAATTTCAAATTGGAACAAGACATTCCAACCCGTTTTGCAATAAAATTATTGCAAATCGGGTTTATTGCAAAACGGGTTTTTATAAAAATATCAAATTGAAATTAGACACTCTAACCCGTTTTGCAATAAAATTATTGCAAATAAAAGTGCGATGATTTTATTGAAAAACGGGTTTATTGCAAAGCGGGTTGTTGTAAAGAAAATAAATTGCAATAAGACACTCCAACCCGTTTTGTAATAAATTTATTGCAAAACGGGTTTATTGAAAAACGGGTTGTTATGAAAATTTCAAATTGCAATAAGACACTCTAACCCGTTTTGCAATAAAATTATTGCATTTTCGGTTTTCTTCAATTACCTATTGCATTGGTTGAAATCACTTTCTACAACAATTCAGTGTTGTTGTATCACATTTACTCATGAAATGGATCACTTTAACTTACTTTTATTTGCTGTTTGAATCTTAAACCTCTGTCTTATTTTGAGAAAAAATCCTTATAAACAACATTGAGACTTTCTTTGAAAAGTGTCCAATCAATTGGAGTCAATTAGTACATGCGTGATGTATTAGTGCAAAATGAGTTGATTGTGAAACCTGCTTAAATTTCTTTTTTACATCGCAATAAGACACTGCAACCCGTTTTGCAATAACATTATTGGATTTCTGGGTTAAATTCTCTAATTCACGAAAGTGTTAAGATCACTGTTTATATACATTCTGCGTTTGTTTATTACATTTTCTCATAAAATTGGTTACTTTCAATGTCTGTATATTTTTGGTCGAATCTTACACCTCTGTCTTATTATATGTATACAAACTCCATATATACGACATTTGAATCTTTCTATCAGCGTATCAATTAGTACATGTGTGATGCATTAGCACAAAATGAGTTTATTGTGAAACGGGCTTTTATTTCTTATTTCTTTTTTTACATCGCAATAAGACAACTGCAACCCGTTTTGCAATCACATTATTGGAATTCTGGGTTAAACTCGCTTAATCGTGAAAGTGTAAAGATCACTGTTTATATACATTCTGTGTTTGTTTATCACATTTACTCATGAAATTGGTCACTTTCAATGTCTGTAAATTTTTGTCGAATCTTACACCTCTATGTCTGTTAATTTAAGTTCAAATCTTACACCTCTCTCTTATTATATGTATACAAACTCAATATATACGACATTTGAATCTTTCTTTTCAGCGTTTCAATTTAATTTGAATAAATAAGTTCATGTGTGTTTGAGTTTATGCAAAAAGAGTTTAGTGCACAACGCGTTGTTATAAAAAGGCGCATTGCAATAAAACACTGCAACACGTTTTGCAATACAATTATTCACTTCTTTGTATTCTTCACTTACTTCCCAAATTGGTGAACATCACTTTATAATAACATTCTGCCTTGTTTTATCATATTTTCGTTTGAGACGACATTTAAAACTCCCTTTATATCGTTTCAAATCAATAAACGATTAGTATGTATGTGATGATTTTATTGCGAAACGGATTGTTACACAAAACTAACATTGCAATAAGACAGTTCAACACGTATTTCCATAACTTATTGCATTTTACGTTATCTTAACGTTAGTACTAAATTGTTTGAAATCAATTCCGATACACATTCTGTGTTTTTTATCATATTAAATCTCAATCGAAAAGCATCAGCTTCCATGCATTTTAAGTCTACACGCACATTCTTCTCTTTATTCTATAACAATTGTATTTAAATAAAACACGTCAAACTCCATTTTAACTCGTCCAATACATTTGAATTAATTTATACAACAGTGATGATTTTATTTCAAAACGGGTTTATTGCAGAACGGGTTGTTGTAAAAAAATCAAATTGCAATAATACACTCCAACCCGTTTTGCAATAAATTTATTGCAAAACGGGTTTATAGCAAAACGGGTTGTTATAAAAGAATCAAATTGCAATAAGACGATCTTGCCCGTTTTGCGATAAAATTATTGCATATCTCGGTTTTCTTCAAATAAGTATTGCATTGGTTGACATCACTTTCTACAACATTTCGGTGTTGTTGTATCACATGTACTCATGCAATTGATCACTTTAACTGCCTGTTATTTGTTGGTCGAATCTTACTCCTCTGTGTTATTTATAAAAAAAATCCGTATAAACAACATTTGACACTTTCTTCGAAAAATGTCCAATCACTTGAAGTCAATTAGTACATGTGTGATGTATTAATGCAAAACGAGTTTATTGCAAAACGGGCTTTTATTTCTTCATTTACATCGCAATATGACACTGCAACCCGTGTTGCAATAACATTATTAGATTTCTTGGTTAAATTCGCTAAATCATAAAAGTCTTAAGATCACTGTTTATGTACATTCTGTGTTTGTTTATCACATTAAATCATGGAGTAGGTCACTTTCAATGTCTGTTAATTTTAGGTCGAATCTGACACCTCTGTCTTATTATATGTATACAAACTCCATATATACGACATTGGAATATATCAGCGTCAAATCAATTTGAATCAATAAGTGCATGTGTAATGATTTTATATCAAAAAGAGTTTAGTGCAAGCTAAACAAATCAGAAACATCACGAGAAGAGTAATAAGTATTATACGAGTAATCGCGTGCATTACACAAATCAACATAATAATAATTAAAGCTGTTATAAGCGCAAAACCGCGGTTAATGCAAAGGGTTGAATGTTAATGCAGTTAAAAGGCTAGCCTTACCTTACATTATATTAAGAAGTAGCCCCTAAAGTTTTTCGCATCTCTACTTATAAGTGTTCGGTATATTCGGTATATCTATATTTAATTAACTTTTCTATTTTGCCTTATATTAAACTTTATTGTCAATACTCATAAAACAAACTACTTTAGAAAGATATATTTGTTAAGTGCGTAAATTGTCCAACTGTATGTTATTTTGGATATTTTATTTATATTTCTTATGAGTGTCTTGCCGTGTTTGCGAGAATGTCAATTCATAGCTTTTTATATCAACTCGGATCCATTCCTTATATAACTATAGTTTTGCCCCAAATAACGATCGATGTCCGTAGATAGTCCGTATTCACATATAAAAAACGTACATGTTAGGTGCAAGTTGCAAACAATTTTTTTATTTTTAGCTCATCTATTTTTTGAAAAAAAATTATGAGCTATTGTCATCACCTTGGCGTCGGCGTCGGCGTCTGCGTCGGCGTCGGCGTCCGGTTAAGTTTTGCGTTTAGGTCCACTTTTCTCAGAAAATATCAATGCTATTGCATTCAAACTTGGTACACTTACTTACTATCATGAGGGGACTGGACAGGCAAAGTTAGATAACTCTGGCGTGCATTTTGACTGAATTATGTGCCCTTTTTATACTTAGAAAATTGACAATTGTGGTTAAGTTTTGCGTTTAGGTCCACTTTTTTCAGAAAGAATCATTGCTATTGCATTCAAACTTGGTACACTTACTTACTATCATGAGGGGACTGGGCAGGCAAAGTGAGATAACTCTGGCATGCATTTTGACAGAATTATGTGCCCTTTTTATACTTAAAAAATTGAAAATTTTGGTTAAGTTTTGTGTTTAGGTCCATTTTATTCCTTAAGTATCAAAGCTATTGCTGTCATACTTGAAACACTTACTAACTTTCATAATGGGCCTGTGCAGGCAAAGTAATGTAACTCTGACTGTCATTTTGACAGAATTATGTGCCCTTTTTATACTTAGAAAATTGAAAATTTGGTTATGTTTTGTGTTTAGGTCCACTTTATTTCTACAGTATCAAAGCTATTGCTTTCATACTTGCAACCATTATTAACTATCGTAAGGGGACTGTGCAGGCAAAGTTATGTAACTCTGACTGGCATTTGGACGGAATTATGGGCCCTTTATATTTAGAAAATTGAAAGTTTGGTTAAGTTTTGTGTTTTGGTCCACTTTACCCCTAAAGTATTATAGATATTGCTTTCATACTTGGAACACTCGCAAACTATCATAAGGGTACAGTAAAAGGACAAGTTGCATAACTCTGGATGTCATTTTTACGGAATTATGGCCCTTTTTTGACTTAGTAACTTTGAATATATGGTTAAATTTTGTGTTTCGATCCACTTTACTTCTTAAGTATCAAGGCTATTGCTTTCAAACTTCAAATACTTTCATGCTATCATGAGGTTACTGTACCTGGCAAGTTGAATTTTACCTTGACCTTTGAATGAACTTGACTCTCAAGGTCAAATTATTAAATTTTGCTAAAATTGCCATAACTTCTTTGTTTATGATTAGATTTGATTGATACTTTGACAAAACTACTCTTACCTGACATACCATAATAGACTCCACCCAAACCATCGCCCGTGCCCCCCCCCTCCCCCCCCCCATTTTTTTACGGTTAAAAAACTAAACTATTTATTTTGATTATTTTATGTTTGAAATACCGTCCAACCATCGCACCTAAGAAACACCCCCCCCCCACCCCCCCCACCCCCCCTCCCCCCACCCCCCCACCCCCCACCCGAATCCCCCCCCCCTAATTTTTTTTTTTTTTTTTTTAAGATCACAAATTACCACCACACCCTCACACTATACCCCCCCCCCCCACCTCACCCCCCCCCCCAATTTATGTTTTTTGAAACGGTTACAAAACACAAATATATTTTTTTTTTATTTTATGTTTGAAATACCGTCCAACCATCGCACCCAAGAATCCCCACCCCCCCCACTCACCCCCCACCCCCCCCCCCCCCCCTCCACGATTTTTTTTTCCTTTTTTTCGCATTTTTGGAAGATAATGTAATAAATGTCCACACCCCCACACAATGCACCCCTCTTCTATCCACCCCTCCCTCCTTTGTGATTGAAAATGATAGTCCCTTCACCTTTAAAAAGAAAATAGATGAGCGGTCTGCACCCGCAAGGCGGTGCTCTTGTTTATTTTATTGACAATAACTGTCTGAGTTTGTCTCTGAAACTTTAAACAACCGGTTACTATGATTAGTTAACATTATTATTGCATGTGGACATCTATCATGTAGTGAAGAAAGTTTTCGTATTTATATTTTGAATACACGGTATCTTAAACCGGTGTTTTTTTCATTATTTTTGTACTAAACACAACATATTGAAACAAATTGTGTTGTTTATGTCTAGCTAGGCTGCTTGCAAATACACTGAACTAGCTCTCCGTCGTGTATATTTCCTTTAACATCACGCGAACGAAGCTTGTGTGTGTTGTTCAACAAAACTAATGTTGTTTTCGCGCAGTCTACTTTCGTAACCATATGTTTTCACTTTCATAAGTTTAATTTAAAGGCGGGCTACATCATCAGATTTTGAGTGCAGACCAAAATGACGTTATTCACTGATAACAATTCAGTTGGCAGTTTTTTGTATTCCTTGCTTATATTAGTTTTATGTTGTATTACCTACACGCATAAGTAAACTGTTTTACAGACATTAATTGCTAAAAATTTAACTTTAAATGTAATAACTATACCGCAAATATGCCATCAACTTCACGACCTGATCAGTAAGTCTACGATGCTTTATATGACCGAACAAAAATGATAGAAACGTAAAATATGTCAAATAAAACGTTAACAAACTTAAATTCTTTGTCCTAGATACCTTTTTTGTAAATAGTTACATTACGTCTAAAGAGTATTAACCTTTAGTTATTTCGCATAATGCTGTCAACAAACATGGTTGACATTTCCTTTCGATCTTTTTATGTTAGTTTGCCATCACTATTACCATCATGAGAGCAAGAATCATAACAATATTTTTTGGAAAAGAGCTACAGCAACAATATAATCAATATATATTTTTGGCAAAACTGGTTGTTTACTTAATATGTAATGCCTTAAATATTTCGCAGATTAATAAAGTACATCAAGTTTTATATCGGAATAACATACCTGTGAATTGTTTTGCAAAACCGATGTAATAAAAACTTGTTTTAACATTGAATGAAACTAAATTTCCTAAAAATGACTCATACAAAACAATATCAAAACATTATACTTTACCTGATTGTAAGAAGAATTTCATCAAATTGCAGTTTAATCTTGTATTTGAATGATAAACAAGTAGCTCAATGTTAAAATTATTTATACTATATATTCTCCCCATTTTCACCAATTTCGTTGTTTATACTATTCTGTCATACATCAACTGGCCTTTTACTCGCGTTTCAATTGACCGGACTCCTTACTGCGACAAAACAGTCCGTTTTTGTGAAGAGCCTATATTCTGCTCATAAGATCGATTTGTGTAACAGCTTACGAAATAAATGTTTTTTTAACCATAGCAAACGACACGTGTATTATGTTTTCTTCGCTTGAGAGCGACGTTAACACCTCGTTCTGCGCGTCTACACAACGTGTATTCTGAGATTGGCCTTCGGTCAGGCGTCAATCTTCAAGGATGTCATGGCGGCCTCACTACATATTTGGCACGTCTTCTTCGACTCAAATATGACATTGGCGTTTGTAATTCGACGGCGCTATAACCAATTACATGACTGGGGTTTGAAAATCCATATACTTACTTGTAACGCATATGTAACGACCCAGAATCTCCGGACGTCAATGTTACGATTCTCGGCTTTACCACGGTGACTCTAGTACGTCTGTCCTACTTCCCATAGCTGCTGCGTTTATGACGTCGTATTGCCTTTTGGCTTTCTCCCAAGCTGTCCTTGCGAGTCCTTTAATGCGTTCTCACGAATACCAGAAGTCTCCTAGACTGCCCTTTCGAGTCATTTCATGCTTATCACGACGATCTCATAGTCTCCTAGACTGTCATAGACTGCAACTCTTAAAGAAGATTTATATAAGTACATGTTGATTAATTGTACTTACGCCAACAGTTTCTACCAGTTATAATTCATCTATCGCATAACATTTGTGAGTAAAAAAAGACGAAAAATGCATACAGATGCATATACGCTAAAGATTTGATTTTCACGTGTAGCGATCACACAACAACACATTAGTTTTGCTTAAAACTTGTCGAGAACTTGACAGTTTAACCACCGGATATTACATACTTCCTAATGCCATGGTGCAGGCGACATAGCATAAACATATGTTAATGCGTATGTTTTGGATAACGAAAGTTTTCAAGATGTTTTTGATACACATTTTTCATTTTCAGATCAATGTATTTATAATACTTTAATACTTATTTAAAATTTTATTTTGTTAAATGATTAAAGAAAAAAATGCTAATTAATATTTGTATTATCCGGTGATCAGAATTTGTATGTATGTGTCTCTGATTGAAAGCGAATATCAAAGCTTATCACATGACATTTTTTTAAATGGTCTTCTTTATATGCGACATCCATTCCATTCGTCTAGGGAAAATATTTCGCTGACGTGGGTAACGATTATGTTGAAGTGGTGAAAGTTTCACTCAGTAAGTGTAGCATATTGAACTTAACGTTACATTTAGCGGAAAACGTATACAATATCCAGAACTTGTTTTGCAACTGGATACGAACATTGAAACTTGTTTTTTCCCTCCTTATTTTAACCGAATAATAAACTGTGAACCCCTTCCTTTTTCAAATCAAAAATCGAATTTACATGTTCTACCTGTTATAAAAACTAATTTCTCAAAACTGGATTGACAAGCTTTTAAAAGTACTTAGTATGTAGCTTTAATATACAAATACTATTCTTACAGAGTTGTACATAGTTGTGTTTATAAATAACCCCATTTCTTTTTTACGGCTAAAATACAAGCAATTAGCCAGTGTTTTTTACTCCCCATTTTAAGCGAATAAAGAACTGGCTCTTTTGAACCGCAATTATAATTGTCCATTATTCAAACCGCAGCCCTTAACAATGAAAATAATTTTCCATGTATGTTTGACATAAAAATATATCATACACGATATCACTACATTATTTTATTTACTTAATATCATATTTTTTATGTCACGAAAAAACAATAACTAAGGAAGTGGCTTCTTATGTTTTATTAAAACTAAATAAAGAGCTAGTATTGTGTAACGTATTTTATGACTTCATATACATCGTTCTGAGCCACGTAGCTTTGACAAAAAATTCAGTCCAAATGCTCGCTTACTAACAAAATTCCTGTACTCGATTAATTAAATATGGTGTGATATGATAACTTGTGCCAGATCTTATATTTATGATGTTTGATGTTATTTCAGGGACCTTCACGGCAACCGAATACGCAACATTTCACAGGCGACGTTCAGGGGCTTGACAAAACTACGTTATCTGTGAGTTAAAATCGACAAATGATATCACTTAAAATAAATGCCGTCCAGCTATCCATGCAGACATGTCTCAGTCTGCTGTATTCTTGACGAAATGGGAGACATTTATTTATTGTTGTTTCTTTGTCTTATGAATGTACAATAGTCAGTGCGGTTTTCTTCGCGTTCTGTGCAGAATGCTGTTTATCATTGAAACATTGAAACTGTGAAATAATCTTGTCTATTGCTTAATATTGTTTTTGAATAAAGGAACCTGATTGCCTTTTCCATATAAATACATATGCCGTCGAATGTTAAAATGTTATTAGCTTATTAAAAATATTTGTTTAAGTATTCCATAGCTGAAGCGTTATCGTGCATTGCTCAATTTAATGTTGTTTTTGTTAAAGGTATTTAAACGCCAACGAACTGGAACCCATAGGCGACGGCGTATTTGAAGGAATGCCGAATCTGTTCTCTCTGTAAGACATTTTCAGAGTTTAAATACAGTACTGTACAGATTTAGAATGCGCAATAATGAGTCTGTAATTTTCTTTTCGGTTGAGGCATCACCGTCTGTCGTTTTCAATTACAAAATGCGTAATTAACACATTTTTTTTGTACTTGTTACAAACCTTTGATTCAATGAACAAATATTCCTAAAATATTAAACACTGCTGACAGAATTGCAATACACTTCATTAAATAAAGCTTTTAAAAATATATCTAAAACTGGTTTAGAATACCCATGTATGTATATATAGATCGGCGTATCTATTCTGGCAAGATAAATGTTCGTACTTCATTTTAAACATACATGTATTGTGAACAAAACTACACATACAGTCTGAAACATGTAATACAATATCCGTTTTTAGCTCATCTATTTTTTGAAAAAAAATATGAGCTATTGTCATCACCTTGGCGTCGGCGTCGGCGTTGGCGTTGGCGTCGGCGTCCGGTTAAGTTTTGCGTATAGGTCCACTTTTCTCAGAAAGTGTCAATGCTATTGCATTCAAACTTGGTAGACTTACTAACTATCATGAGGGGACTGGACAGGCAAAGTTAGATAACACTGGCATGCATTTTGACAGAATCAAGTGCCCTTTGTATACTTAGAAAATTGAAAATTTTGGTTAAGTTTTGCGTTTAGGTCCACTTTTCTCAGAAAGTATCAATGCTATTGCATTCAAACTTGGTACACTTAATAACTATCATGAGGGAACTAGGCAGGCAAAGTAAGATAATTCTGGCGTGCATTTTGACATAATTATGTGCCCTTTTTATACTTAGAAAATTGAAAATTTTGGTTAAGTTTTGTGTTTAGGTCCATTTTATTCCTTAGGAATCAAAGCTATTGCTTTCATACTTGCAACACTTACTTACTATAATAAGGGGACTGTGCAGGCAAAGTAATGTAACTCTGACTGTCATTTTGACAGAATTATGTGCCCTTTTTATACGTAGAAAATTGAAAATTTGGTTAAGTTTTGTGTTTGTCCACTTTATTCCTACAGTATCAAAGCCAGTGCTTTTATACTTGCAACACTTATTTACTATCATAAGGGGACCGTGCAGGCAAAGTTATGTAACGCTGACTGGCATTTGGACGGAATTATGGGCCCTTTATACTTAGAAAATTGAAAATTTGGTTAAGTTTTGTGTTTTGGTCCACTTTACCCCTAAAGTATCATAGATATTGCTTTCATATTTGGAACACTCGCAAACTTTCATAAGGGTCCAGTAAAAGGACAAGTTGCATAACTGTGGTTGTCATTTTTTACGGAATTATTGCCCTTTTTTGACTTAGTAACTTTGAATATATGGTTAAATTTTGTGTTTCGATCCACTTTACTTCTTAAGTATCAAGGCTATTGCTTTCAAACTTCGAATACTTTCATGCTATCATGAGGTTACTGTACCTGGCAAGTGGAATTTTACCTTGTCTTTCAATGACCTTGACTCTCAAGGTCAAATTATTAAATTTTGCTAAAATTGCCATAACTTTTTTATTTATGATTAGGTTTGATTGATACTTTGACAAAACTACTCTTACCTAACATACCAAAATAGACTCCACCCAAACCATCCCCTGTGCCCTCCCCCCTCCCCCCCCTAATTGTTTTAAGATCATCTCACAAATGACCACCACACCCTCACACTATACCCAACCCCCCACTCCCCACCCCACCCCCTCATTTTTTTAAACGATTAAAAAAACACAAATATTTATTTTTATTATTTTATGTTTGAAATACCGTTCAACCATCGCACCCAAGAATCCCTCCACCCCTCCTCCCCCCACCCGAATCCACCCTATTTTTTGTAAGATCATCTCACAAATTACCACCACACCCTCACACTATACCCCAACCCCCGTCCCCAATTTTTTTTTGAAACGGTTAAAAAACACAAATATTTATTTTTATTATTTTATGTTTGAAATACCGTCCAACCATTGCACCCAACAATACCCCCACCCATCCCCCCACCCACCCCCCCACCCCACCCCCCCGCCGATTTTTTTGCGTTTTTTTTTCGCATTTTTGGAAGATAATTCAATAAATGTCCATACCCCCACACTATACACCCCTCTTCACTCCACCCCTCCCTCCTTTGTGATTGAAAATGAGAGTCCCTTCACCTTTAAAAAGAAAATGAGAAAAGACCGGTCTGCACCCGCAAGGCGGTGCTCTTGTTAAAGGAATTGTTTTCGTTTCTGTTTGAATAATTGACTAGTTATTGGTTGAATTCCAAACTTGTTTTTCGATATCTGTTCGAAATGAAATATGATATAACTGTACTGGTCAGTATCGTTGTATTATAAACGAAGGAATGTGATTGAGGGCGCAGTTCTACATACGATCGTGATTTATTGGGGCACAGTTTGAGGTACAAATTAAAATGCATGACGTGGATGCAGTCCACCTGACTATTCAATCAATAACTTCACATTTAACATTTATGAGGTTTCGTTACAAAGTTTTATGCATTTATTATTTGAACAAGTTAGTAATAATAATGATTTTTTGAATGCGTGCTTAAAGCATAGCTGGTAAACATTATTTTCGCTGTGATAAAACGATTCGCGAAAGATTAGTATACAAATTGATGGTCAAGTTAGAAAAGTTCTTATTCGTATACGGCTTGAATGACAAATAAGGATAAGTTCCCTTGTTCCTTATTCAGGGACGAAAACAAATATCTAATTATAATTGATAAATAAATAAAAAGTAGAATTGCTAGATTAAAAATTTAGTATTACTTAATTGATTTTCAAAGTTATCGGGTACAGTTTTATGAATGTTTTTTTTTAATTAGAGCATGTTAGTTTTACATAGGTCTTCAATAAAGAATACGGCAAATACAGGGAAATAGTTTTTTGGTTTGCTGCACAAAGAAACTGAATAAAAGTATACGTTGACATAAATTGAAATACATTTATGGCGCACTAACATGCAATAGGATGTTCATTGGCATGTTGTATATTTGAGCATATACAAATATTTATCAATTTCAAATATTCGTCGCTTATTCGATCTGAAACAGGAACTAGTTACTTTTGTTTTGTTTGGCCGCAACAATACATTGAAGCAGAACTATTTTGGAACAAAAATATTGATATTTAATACTTAAATAGAGGTATTGATAGTTATCTTGTACGCGGTACGCGGTAAAGCACTGTTATAATTAGAAAATGCTTTTCCTTATAAGATTTTAACCAGTTCCTTATTTCTTTTTAATGGGAGACTGAAGTACAAATCAAACAAATGTATTTGGTTACGTTTTCTTGACTATTTAACCAATTTAACGTTTGAATAATTTTCTTTCATCCTAAAGTGCGCATTGTTTTAGTGAAAATCGTCCCAAAGCAGGGTTTTTCTTGCCAACGGACTTACACCTTCTTGTAGAATACGTGCACAACCACCATACTGAAACTTGCATGTGCCTCTAAATTTGCAAACAATCTATACAATATTGCGGTTAACACATGTAACTCAATAACGTTCAGTTATCATGTTTCATTGTCCTTTGTATTTCACACATACATAAATGTATATTTTAGTGTACATTTTTGTCTATCAGGCGGATTTATATTAAGCTTTCATTTATGCGTCTCGTGGTCATTAGTAATGATATGATTTAACGTTATTATTCCGTTTTTTTTGTAAAATATATATTAGGCAAGATTTCACGAGTTTTTTAAGTACCAAGGCATCTAATGATACAGTCACGTGCCGTTTAAATTTGACTGTTGAGCTTATTGAAATACTTCATGTGCACGTTGTCAGTTATATACTTGCTCTGTTATTTCACACTCATATTATACTTTTTTCGTGATTTTCGAAATTGAAATACGATGTACATACGCCACTACCACTCTTAAATAAGAAATAATTTGTATTCGGTGTTTTGGTCTAAAACTGTTTTACAATGGTCCATTGAGAGGAAATCAAACAGGAAATCGCCAGCCAACTAAATAACACATTTATTAATTTTAGGGAAAGCTTCATTATTAAAATTACATAGCAACACATGTACTGATCTACAAATTCTATATATAAAGAGAGAATCTTAAAAAAATACAGTACTCTCATTAAATATGCAGGATTCTGGAAATGAATTCCAAATGATTAAACATCACATATTTTAATTGTGTAATGCAACCAATTATAAAATCAAAGTCATGAAGTAATCCATACTAGTTATAAACACTTACATATTATTGTAAACATAATTAGATACTTTTACGATTCAACTAACGTCAACTTGATAGGTATACATTAGTTCTAAGTGTGACAGTGTGCATATTGTAAATGGAATATTACATGCATATGTTATTCTAAGGGGTTATTTCGCACTCGTATAATACGGCGCGGGTTCTTGGAAAACAACACCACTCAACTATCTCGTGCAAAAGGACATATCAAAATAATACAGTCATTTAGGATTCCATTGTTTGTCTGTTTGATGCTAATAGTCAACTTTTTTTTCGGCGAAGCTGTTAACGAAATAATTCGTAGACTAAGCTCACTGGGTGTATGTCGTGATCAAAATGGTATTTTCTCTTTCACAGAGCTAAATAACAATTTTATTAAACAAAAACGGCACAATTAAAATGCTGTACTTCACAGGTTGGCAAGTGGGATACCACGCACGATATCCTCTGCGTGTCACTTGTGGTAATTTTTAGTTTCGATGTTCAATTTTAATAAATTATTAGATATAGATATTCGATTACTATATTAAACGATGTTGAATTAAGTTGCAACAAGAAATCAAGAAATTTCATGGAGCTTATATTTTCTATTATTATATTGGTTACAACCTTATTAATTGTGTTACTGACTATCAAACCAGTGACTTAAGCTGGCGATTTAAAAAACTCCATGAAATGTTTTCTTCTGACGATAGCGCGTGTCTGTGTTTCTTGTGCCTGCGAGAACAACTGTTTTACTGACTATCAAACCAGTGACTTAAGCTGGCGATTTATAAAACTCCATGAAATGTTTTCTTCTGACGATAGCGCGTGTCTGTGTTATTGTGTCTGCGATCACAAAATTTATAGTAAAATCGGATCTTTTATCCCTAAAATTTAAATAGGTAATGGATATGGTGTCCGCCTAGGCCAATGTTTCGATCGCTTTTTTATTGGGGGGGAGGGAGGCGGTCGTTTTTGTATCCTCCCACAAAGGACACTGTGTACTGGTTCTACAAATAATGGACTCGATAGAGTTTCAATAAACCTTCGGCTTTCGATACAATCAAACTTAAAAAATCGGTTAAAATAAATTTGGAATACACACTAATAAATTTAATACCAAACTAATTTGAAGTTTAAGTGTGGTTAATATTGTGCAACCGACTGACTGCAAAAAATTATAATAGCATATATTCATAAGTTAACTATGTTCTCGACATTAACTGTACATGTCTCTGTTATTTATGTTATTTGCAATTGCTCAAAACTTGGGATTGTGTTTGTTCGTGATCCAGTTAAAAAGCTGGATTGAACGCAGTAAGTTAAGCAATCAATAATACAGTATATGGAATGCTGTGTTTGGACTTTTTAACATTGCCTTCTTAAATAACCATATTTGGAAATATCATATATATATATATCTATATCTCAAGGGATAAGTACAGTGTTGATTAAGCATTCAAATTACATGATGAACATGGAAGAAATCTACAGAAAATGTTATAAAATAACCTGCGATACCACCCTTTAAGTACCGTTTTGCCCTGACTCGTCGCTTTAAGTATACATTAACAATATCAAAATACAAAATGTGTTTTGTTCTCGAATAATGCATGCAACATCTTCTTGATTGATACGGTGTACAAAGTAATGTATTCGAACTTATGTTATTCGTTTCTTGGTACAACATTATTGGATTATTTTTATTTTATTTGTCTAACCAGATATGTGATGTAAAATTATCAACGTTCCCTTCTGTAAGCAAAGGATCCTGTGTTCGAATAAAAATGCCATGTTTTCATGCAGGTCATTTTAGTATGCATAACATATATATTATATTCATCCTCGTATGTGATTTTAGATCATTAACAACAAGAACACCAGGAAAAGCGCACATTGCGCAACATTTTGAACTGGTAGGTGTATATACTGTTTTTTCCTTTTTCGTTTTGCATTCGACACAACGAAAAACAAGAATCAACGTATATTAGTTCATATTCCGAGTTTCTTATAACCTTAACACAAGCAAAAGAACACACACCGAAATCGAGTTCTTTGTATCATTTTCGGTGTACGTATAACAAAACAAAACACAAATTTTATTTCCCGATTCATATTTCGTTACAATTTTAATTATACAAAAATATATATGAAAATTGAAACACAGTTCCTGCTTCCATTTACCGTTCTTGATATGATAAAACGGTTAACGGAAAACGAGGGGCGCTCCGCTGTTAATTTTGGAGATAAGTCGTGATTGATCTCTTTGTGCATTTTTCTCCCTTAGCTCTTATTATTTGAATACATAAATATAGAAAATTATAGACGAAGAATAGTCGAGTATAAGAACAGTTATTGTTGGCTACTCTTATAGGAAAATGAAAAGATATAGAACCATTAACATATGATACAAATGTACATGTCTGCTATTGTTAAAAATCATTGGATTTGAGTACATGTTTAACATGCATTTCGATAATCATGGCACAATTAAATATCTTTTTTAAACATATTGTTTTTTCTTAAAGTAATTCAAACAATTCATTTATTTGCAACATTGTATTCATATCTATTTAACAAATAAAAAAGCCCCACATTATTACAAAACATATGCATTCAATTAGTATGTTTAACAATACCCCAGGTCCTGAATTTCACACTAAATAGTTTAAAATCAAAGCGCCGTAGGCGCTGAAAGCCTGGTGCTAGATTTAGTGTGCTTGGGAAGAAGTTTAGTTCTTAAAAAAGATGGTTCGACTATGTATATAGTTGTCAATATCTTTATACAAAGTCAAACTATCTTTCTTTAAGAAGACGTTTTGTCGGAAATTTTGTATTGATTTAGTATGTGTATATATTATTATAAACAGGTTTATAAAAATCAAGGCTGCAGCTGCATTTTTCAAAAAGTCACAATAAATAGTCAATCAATAAATCATGGCCATCTTACATAGGCGATGAAAATATGTGGCTGGGAACGATATTATGACCCATCTGGGTCTGTCACTTTTTGTGTGTCATAAATGCTGAATGCCCGTTTTGGATGAAATGACGTCCTTATTCAACCAGTATCGGTACTTGTTATGCTGATCAGTTTGTGTTGATAATATCTCCATTGATCGGGTATCTAGATGAACATAATTAATTTCAAAGTACGGAATTAATTGTACTAAAATTAATCCGTAAATACTCATGGTTTCCTATGGGAACAAAACATGTTCTTTTTTCATATTTATTACTATTTTAAAGAATTTAAGCAAAAAAAGCACAGAAAATCAACAAAATATGTTCCGGACAGATATGGAACATCATTAACATGTTTATTATATACATAAATATATGCACATTTTCTGGAAAAAGGTGTGTATTCAGAAATTGAACATTTTGTACAGCTATGAACTTAAAACTAAAACGAATAACTCCTCATGATACAATTTGTGTTGTGTGTCTGTACTGCCAGACATTATTTTGTTTATTTAGCAATTCAATTTTGTTCCATGATTGCTAAAATTAAGTAGACAAAATACATTTGGTTAACAGTTGCTATGGAAACAGTTATTTGTGGATTGCATATACATGCTGTTTGTGATCAAACATGTATTCGAAGTTAATATATTATTAATCTTCGCATTATTGTCAAACCAAATTCACTAGTGCATTTTATACGTAGAGATTCAAAAACATGATTTTCAACTAAAACAAAATTAAAGCAATAAACACTACATATTTAATGGCACACGTCACTAATTAACTCACTATATATTGAACTTTAAACACCAAAATATTCATTTACATGTTATAATAAATCAAATACAAACATTACATGAACACATACGTTAACATCACATATTTTGATGTTTAAATGAACTACAACAGTATAAGTGATATTATTTTAAGACCACAATATTAGCAGGCATACAATACAATGTATTTCTTATCGTGTAAAGAATATTTTATAGTTAGATCACTATGAATGAGTTGTTTATCATTAATCAAACAAATGTGTCCACACGACACGGATGCCCCCAACTGTAACTTTGTCACTACATAAAAGCATAAGTGTGCAAATGTTTTTGAGATATACATCACCTTTATTTTATTTTACTATAAGTTTGCTACAAAACAGGTGTTCAATATTTAAATTTTGTTTGTTACATATGTCATCTGCTGCAGTTTGTAGATTTTTTTTCTGCCAATTCTGTGCATGCATGTTCGAACTTGGCCTAGAGTCCATCTAGATAAAACTTGTGAACAAGTTTGGTGAAGATCAGATAAAAAACTACTTGAATTAGAAAGCGGACACCAAGCTGAATGTTTAAAACGCACTAAGTTACCCAGTGAACTAGTTTTTTGCCCGGCATGCCCCATGTTCACACTTGGCGTAGACATTATGTAGATACTTCTGACATAGTTTGGGAAAGATCGGATGAAAACTACTTAAATAAGAGAGCGGACACCATGCTGAATGTTTGAAACGCACTTAGTGACCCTATGACACTTTTTGGCCCGGCATGACCCATGTTCTTCTTGACCTAGACATTATCCGGATGCAACTTCTGACCAAGTTTGGAGATCGGATTAGAACTACTTGAATTAGAGAGTGAGCACGAAAAGTGTTACGGAGGACAGACAGACTGAAAGACGGACAGTGCGAAACCTATATGCCGCCCGTTGGGGGCGTAAAATATATTTTCATGTATCTGACATGGTGTGCAGAAACAACAAAAATGTAAAAATAAAATATTCCCTTCTCATACTTAATATATTACCTATGGATGACATACTGATTGGAAAAACAACACAAGATACACATTGTTGATATTTTGTACTCACATTCATGCACATCAATACAAAAGTATTGTATTTATTCTTTGAAGAAAAATCACCTGTTAAGTCTGGATTAAAAAATCACAACACAACATGAACACAATATATTGTCCATATTATCATCCACACAGAGTCCAAACTGTCAGTAAACTTGGTAAGCTCAGGTTGCATCAGGATTTGCCGAATTCACTTGTAAAGCTCTGCAATAATTAAAATAAAAATGACTGATTAGAAACCTTGAACAAACACATAAAAAATACATATCACCAGTAGATACCATAGGCATGTCAACAATATATCGATATTGAAAACCAAGTCATGTTTTAGTTTTGCCTTAATGCTTGTTTAACTTAATCTACATGTATGTGAAAATTACACAAGAAATATTATTAAAATTATATAATCAAAACGAAAAAAGGATTATTGCTTGGTACATTATACAATCTGAACCCTCAAGTTATGCATAGTGAATAGTATATTGTCAATGTTTAATATTAAAAAATAGTATCCATACTTAACACCATAGAGGTAAATCATCTGTGTTGGGAGAATAAAGCGCACCCCAGTTAACATTTTCACGGATTTCTTTTTAAATATTTTACTATTTTAAATGGGATAAAGTCGAGAACCGGCTGATTCGTGAGAGTTTTCTATAGGTATCATATTTTTTTTAAACGAATCAGTATTTTTCCAGTAATGTGTAATGACGCCTTTGAACGGTTAGAAAAATGTCGGATCAGTGTTGGGACTTCATATTACAAACGCGCGATTGCACTTTACTGCAAATTACTTATTTGTTAAAAAAAATCTTAAAATCTATAGAACACTCTCACGAATGAGCGAGCTCTCGACATTATCCCATTACAAATGGTGAAATAATTTAAAAATACATCCTAAAAATGTTATCTGGGTCGCGCCTTATTCTCCCAACACATATCTTAAAGTCACATGGTATACATGAAGGTGCAGTGTAAACAATGCAAGGTGAAAATCATATCAAACCTGCTATTTAGCAACACATCATTTAGTGTTCGCACTCCACTTTTTCCCAATCTGTTTTTCATGAGGTGGATTTGGCACATCCATCTTTTAGCCCTATATCATGATAGTTCGTCATTGAAACTACCAGGTTCTGCCCCTGAATAAATAAAATATAGCAAAATATTTATGTATGATTGTGTTGTAGTTTAAAATAATATATGACAATGAAAACAAAGGTCTGCTAAAGTATTGAATCTCAATACAATCTTAACGATATACCGATAGTCCAGAAACATATTTACTGAGAACATTTAATCAGTTTTCTTAAGCTGCAACCTCTTGGTCATGTCTGACAATTCATTGAAAATATAAAGTTTCAAAAGCATTACCACATATATGTGTAGTTGGTCGTGCTTTATGAGAAAGATATTTTTTTCTTTCTACTTTCTGTATTTGTTGTTATGAATCTTAGATCATCATTGCTTTCATGTTAAACTTGATCATAAACACAACCATTAATATTGACATCCAAAACTATAAATTTTACAAGAATAGAAACATTTAAATATGTACCAATAAAAATAATAAAATATACATTGTTATTATACACATTCCTGACATATGCATTAATGCTATCATTTCGCATGGAATTGTCATCGCTAACCTGTCATTGTGAGATTACAAAAAAGATTTGCAACATAAATTTAATATTACTTTTTAATACAACCTTGCTCAGTTCACAGTCTGTTAAATGTAAAACAATAATTTTAAGTACATAAAATGAAAGTAGAATACGTTTAATGGAATATATGCCCGTAAATTGTTCAACGAAATGTTAATATTGTCATTATAGAAAAGTTCAACAACAAATGATACATTGAGAAGTGTTTAAGATTTTGACAACTACCTAGGCAAACAGACACATAAACAGCGTCTAAAATCGTCGTTATGACCGCCAAAACGGCTCCTACAAGCATCATGATTGGTGTAATAGATTCATTAAACATGAAATTCAATCTTTTAAGACCAACTTTGATTTTTTTAATGAGAAAAACAAATGATAAACTTATTTTAATTTACCTTTAACAAAAACCAGGAAGTTTATCCGAAAATTGTCACTGTCGACTGAGCCCTTCTGTATTCATTCTTATTAAAGCTGAGGTTAATTTAAACCATGTAAAAATCATGAGAAAATATGGAAAATGAAAGTTCCACTGAATTATTTTTATTGGTTTAGATTATAGTTCAAAGTTAATGGCAAACAAGTTGTAATTGTTTTGACAAAGTCCGCGAAACGGTTGTTAGAGACCGTCAAGTGAGCAACTTATTCTCGCATGAATATGTAAACAATAAAAACTGTGCTGTAGCCAATGCTTAACAATTTTGATTCAATAATATTTTTTTACATGTATTAAAGTTCAAAGTAAAACTATTATTAATGGCAAACAAGTTGCTTTTGTTTTGACAAACTCCGCAAAACAGTAGTCAGAGACCGTACAGTGAGGAACTTATTCTCGCATGAATATGTAAACAAAAAAAACTATGTCGTAGCCAATGCTTAACAATTGTGATTCAATAATATTGTTTTTACACTTTGTATGACACTGTCATGTTATATAGTGATGTTCTGTATTTACAAGCCGGGCTATTGAGATCTGCAAAGAACTAATTTTATTGCGCACGCACTTATTATGAGTGATAAATCGGAGTTATACAAATTTGGTTTTGGCAGCCAGCCAAGTCAGCTAATCTCAGAAATCGGTATGATTACTCTTGGCCTAGGGGCTTCGCCCCAGGCCAAAAACTGTTTTTTGTTGGCGTCAAATAAATCACTTTCAATAACTTAAAATAACTTAAACTAGCTTTGTATAACATAATTGACAGATCAGGAAAACACTTATACTTTCTTTGTAATGTGTATACAAAAGAAAATCAACTTACCCTCATTAAGAACGGTGTACAGATTGCGAGATTCATACAAATCGCACGTGCGCCGTAAAAAAATTTCCCGCTCTATTTGCGCGCTTGATCTGCGCAGTGGAAACTGAAATACCATTTTTGGTTACTTCCTCTATTTCCGAGAATTATGGTGATTTTTCTTTTTTCTTTTTTTAAATTCTTTATTTCTGGAATGTCTTGTTAACGCAAAATAAATTAACAATATTTTAAAATATTTTTATTCATAGCAAATATAATATCTTCAAAAAATGTCCCAGAAAAAATCTTCCTACTGTCTCCGTAAACACTCGTATCTTTTCGGCATAGGACGTTAAGTGAGGAAATTACTATCGCACTAGTGCGCATGCCAGAACAGTTTTCAGCAGGAGCACGTTTCGCTGCTAAGAAAATGATAAACACAATTCGTCCGCTATTTTTATTCATTTAGTCCATCAAAAAGCGGGGTTTTGGGGCCAGAAGCCCCCGATACCAAGGAAATCGGAAAAAAAGGATTAAACTTACTTCTCACCAAAATGATCAAGATACAAGAGGTTTTACCTCGGCAGTCCATCGAGCTAGTGTCAACTTCTTAAAAAAATATAATCGAGAAGTAGACACCAGTCACACTCTTTTTACACATTTCGCCGTAATCCAATACATTCAAATTACACAACCAAAAAAAACCAACCGTCGTATCTTTTGCATTTCTTAAATCATCGTAAAAGAAAAAGAATACAATAATTGCTAACAGTTGTACGGTTGTTTTGCGTTTGATTAAAAGTAAACCAATCAAATGCCACTAATTGGTCACGTGATTAGAAACGTACAACATCGTCATCAAAATGGAATTTCATTCATAAAACGGAAGTGAGAACACGCAGTGTGTTTTCATTTCGTTTTAAGTTAATAACTTCGTTATAAAACTATGTTTGTTACCATACTTTTTGACGAGGATTTCAAAAATAAGGTTATTTTTAGATTTCATGGCCAATTTCAGTATTTTCGTCGAGCTCCTGCGCGACTACGTATAATTATAAGGCGCGAAACGCTCTTAGCAACAAAACAACTGCTCAAAAAAGCACAGAAAATCAACAAAATATGTTCTGGACAGATATGGAGAATGATTAGCATGTTCGAACTTGGCCTACTAAACCATCTTGATAAAACTTGTGAACAAGTTTGATGAAGATCAGATGAAATCTACTTGAATGAGAGAGCGGACACCAAGCTGAATATTTAAAACGCACTAAGTGACCCAGTGAACTAGTTTTTTTCAGACGTTCGTCTACAAAGGCGATGAAGATATACAACAACATGGCCGCAAAAAACTGTTATTGTTGGCGTCAAATAAATACCTTTCAATAGCCTAAATAGTTTTCTATTACATAATTAACAGATCAGGAAAACACTCATACTTCCTTTGTAATGTGTATATAAAAGAACATCCACTTAAGCCCAAGTCTAACTTTTGCCGGTAGAGCCCCCTTCCATCCCGGTTTGCTAACGCCGGTCGATCGGCGAGGACCGGGATGATTCGCAGCGTTGACATTTTTAACGCAGTCACACTCTTTCCTGGAGCCGCCCCGGTAGAAGCCGGTCAACAGCCCGGTAGAATCCCGGTCAACTCGGACTGGCTACGGTTTATCCCGGTCAAGCCCCGGTTGTCACTGGTAGTGCCCCGGTGAAAGCCCGCAGCGTCCCGGCATAGCCTCGGTAGTCGCCGGTAGTGCCCCGGTGAAATCCGGCATCGTCCCGGCAGAGCCCCGGTATACCGTAACACCGCCGGCACTCACCGTGTCGATACCGGCATCAGACCCCGGCAATGCCCCGGTTTCACCCCGGTCGTCGCCGGTAATGCCCAGGCGGAGCCCCGGTGAATGCCGGTGGCATTCCGGCAGAGCGCCGGTTTTCTAATGTACCGTAGCTATACCGGGACTCTAACGGCATTCATTAAAATGAAAGAAAAGAAAATTGTATGAAAAAGTTAACGCTTTCTGCGCAGATTGAGGGTATTGACATGTTGATTTTCTCTTCTTTCTTCGCATATTTCTAAGTATTGTGGTATTCTGCATTGATCATTTAAGTTTAAATACAATTCACCGTACAATATTATTTTTTTTGACATTTTCAGTTTTGAGCCCCCCAATTTTTTTTCCTCAATTTTTTGTGAACCATTCATTTACACAATTCACTCTCATTCATCCAAATGTTGAAAAAACAACACTTTTTTAGTATGTATTAATATATAAATGCATAATATATACAAATGTGATAGTCATAACATGTGACAAAAGGAATAAAGAAAAAAGGGCTGTTTGTAAAACATGCATGCCCCCCATATGGCCTGTCAGTTGTTGTGGCAGCCATTGTGTGAATACGTTTTTTGTCACTGTGACCTTGACCTTTAACCTAGTGACCTGAAAAGGAATAGGGGTCATCTGCCAGTAATAATCAATGTACCTATGATCCTAGGCGTAGGCATTCTTGAGTTATCATCCGGAAACCATTTTACTATTTCGAGTTACTGTGACCTTGACCTTTAACCTAGTGACCTGAAAATCAAATGGGGTCATCTGCCAGTCATATTCTATGTACCTATAAAGTTTCATGATTCTAGGCCTAAGCATTCTTGAGTTATCATCCGGAAATCATTTTACTGTTTCCAGTCACTGTGACCGTGACCTTTGACATAGTGACCAGAAAATCAATAGGGATCATCTGCCAGTCATGATCAATGTTCCTATGATGTTTCATGATCCTAGGCGTAAGCATTCTTGAGCTATCATCCGGAAACCATTTTACTGTTACGAGTCATTGTGCCCTTGACCTTTGGCCTAGTGATCTGAAAATCAATAGGGGTCATCTGCCAGTCATGATCAATGTACCTATGAAGTTTCATGATCCTAAGCGTAAGCATAATTGGTTTATCATCCTGAAACCATTTTACTTGACCTTGTGACCTGAAAATCAATAGGGTTCATCTGCTAGTCATGATCAATGTTCCAATGAAGTTTCATGATCCTAGGCCTAAGCATTATTGACTTATCATCAGGAAACAATTTTACTATTTCAAGTCACTGTGACCTTGACCTTTGACTTAGTGACCTGAAAATCAATAGGTGTCATTTGCCAGTCATGATCAATGTACCTGGGAAGTTTCATGATCTTAGATCTAAGCGTTCTTGAGTTATCATCCGGAAACCATCTGGTGGACGGACCGACCGAAGGACCGACCGACATGTGCAAAACAATATAACCCCTCTTTTTCGAAGGGGGGCATACAAATTAACAAACAAGTGATGTCATCCTTCGAAAACGAGAAAAATTGCCATATCTAGTCACGAGTCTTTTTTTTAAATAAATTGTCAAACAAGAGCTGTCACCATAGGATGACATATGCCCCCTATAAACGGTTTGATAGAAGATATAGCATATTTCGAAACCTAAACGCAGATTTTGAAACCTCAACGCGGACCCTAAGTTCAAGGTCAAGGTCACAGGGGTCAAAATGTGTGTGCGTATGGAAAGGCATTGCCCATATAAACATGCATACCAAATATGAAGGTTATAGTTATGAGCATTTTTCGAAACCTAAACGCAGATTTTGAAACCTAAACGCAGACCATAAGTTCAAGGTCAAGGTCACAGGGTCAAAATTTGTGTGTGTATGGAAAGGCCTTGCCCATATACACATGCATAGCAAATATGAAGGCTTTATCTCAAGGGACATAGAAGTTATGAGCATTTTTCGAAACCTCAACGCAAAGTGTGACGGAAAGACGGACAGTCCGATCACTACATGCCCCCTTTTCTTCAAAAGGGGGCATAAAAAACATGGAAAAGAAAATTACAATCTCCGAACATAGAAATCATCTCCGATGTATGCTTGAATGAAAAATAAAGAAAACAAGAGCGTCAGAGGACAGCGCGCTCGACTATTCGAGTGCTTGACAGTATAACCTAAGCCATCATGGGGAAATTAATCAAATTAATCAATAAGGTCAAGGTAATTGTTCAGGTATACTTTCAACAATCTATTGAGCATCTGTAAAGACATAAAACAAACTAATAAGATATTTTTTCCAAGTTTGATAGAAATAGCTTGGGTGGGATGTTTGGATGGTCCTTCAAAAATAAAGTAAATAAATATTTGTTTCTTTTTTTAAACCATGTTTCAAAGAAAAGAATAAAAATGTGAGAAGGGTAGGAGGGGAGGGTTGAGCGGGGGTATAATGTGGGGCGTGGTCAATCATTAGAAAGTCTTTCAAAAATATATAAGGAAAACAAAATTTATCTTTTTTTTTTGGGGGGGGGGGGATGGGTGCAGGGATTCTGAGTTGGGGTTTGGTGTATTGTTTTGTTTGACGTTGAGAGTCAAGGCATTCAAAGGTTAAGGTACAATTTAACTTGCCAGGTACAGTACCCTCATGGTATTAAGAAACTATTTGAAGTTTGAAAGCAATAGCTTTGATACTTTAGAAGTCACGTAGATCTAAACACAAAATTTAAGAAAATATTCAGTTACTTAGACAAAAAAGGGCCATAATTCTTACACAATGCTTGATACAGTTGTCTGCTCTTGTTTATAGATTGGGGTCATGTTGGTAAAACATTTTGCAAAATATGAAAGCAATATGTCAAGAGATATTGAAAATATTTGAGGTGGTACGCAAACTTTAACATAGATTTATCAATAATATGCATATTCTAAATGGAAAAGGGCCATAATTTTACAAAATACTTGATACAGTTGTCTGTTATTGTTTATAAATTGGGGTCATGTTGTTAAAGATTTTTGCACAATATGAAAGCAATAGGTCAAGGGACATTGAAAATATTTGAGGTGGTACGCAAACTTTAACATAGATTTAACAATAATATGCATATTCTAAGTGAAAAATCGCCATAATTTTTACATAATGGTTGATACAGTTGTCAGCTCTTGTTAAAAGGTTGGAGTCATGTTGGTAAAGAAGTATGCAGAATATTAAAGCAATATGTCAAGGGACATAGGAAATATTTGTGGTTGTACGCAAACTTTAATATTAATAATATGCATATTCGAAGTGAAAAAATGGCAATAATTCATTCAAAATGCTTGATTCAGTTGTCTGCTCTTGTTTAAAGGTTTGGGTCATGTTGGTAAAGAAGTATGCAATATATTAAAGCAATATGTCAATGGACATAGGAAATATTTGGGGTGGTGCGCAAACTTTAACATTAATAGTATGCATATTCTAAGTGTACAAAGGGCCATAATTCTACAAAATGCTTGATACAGTTGTCTGCTCTTGTTTAAAGGTTGGGGTCATGATGGTAAAGAAGTATGCAAAATATTTACCCCCTAAGCAATATGTCAAGGCACATAGGAAATATTTGGGTTAGTACGCAAACTTAAACATTTGTTCGCTCACGCTCACGCCGACGCCGGGGTGAGTAGGATAGCTCCACTATATATATTTCATACATAATATACTTTATAATAATAAGCTAAAAATGGGGGTCACCAGTGAAAACGAAAAGATCCCGCTTTACAATCAAGGTTACCCCCCTTTTACAGAAACGCCATACTGAATTTGAGATTTTTATATGTGAGCATTAAGATGAGCTTAATGTTCAAAAATTATTATAAATAGATAAAAAAAGAGGAAAAGCCTATAATAAACCCATAAACATATAAACATACATACATCTTTATATATTATGTGTGAGATGGAACCTATTCAGTGCAGTAAGATTTGCTAACCTTGTTTGAAATTGCACGTGAAATGCGTTCTTCTATAAATAAGACTTGAAAATGTTACAGGGAAATAAGAACATTAATAATTAAGTAACAAGGCACAAATAATCATTCAATCAAACACATTTAAAGTAAAATAGATTAATCAATGTATCAATGACTAGTGATACTAGTGATATTAAACATTAAACTTATTATGACAAACAAAACAAATACACGATTGTCATGGCAGTTCTTTGAAAAACTTCGACAGGTTGGAATAAGTGTCTCCAAAAGACGCTTGGCATTGGTGACCCTGGGCTGACCGTCAAAGTTATTCATTATAAAAATGTTCTTGAGACCATCACGTTCAAATATCATTTTAAGATGCATAAGGTTGAGTCCAGAGCCAGCTATAATAGTTATGTTGTTGCAGCATTGAACACATGACTGTAAACAAGAACACTCAGTGACTGCAAGTCCCTAGCTTTTTTCACGGGTTGAATTTGAGTCCATAATCTGTCTGGTTTCATTTTCCTCCTGCACAGGTAATCAGCATACAATGTATCACTGAAATGTTGAAGTTGATAGTTGACTAGTACATGTAGTTATATTCAGACAGGTTCATAAGATCATCAATAAGTTTCAGTCGAACAAAAATATGCAAAATTGCAAATTGTGTATGAATAATTTTAACCATTTGTATTTATTAAAATAAAAATATTTGGTCTTTTCTTATTAATTTGGCTTCAATAAGCCTTCTCAAAGTTGTTTCTATAAATCGACAACATTTTCTTCAAGTTATTTAACAAAATAATTATATACAGATGTCAAATACACAAGCACTTGTTTAGGAGTAAGAACTGATATTAGTGTTTCATGAGAAGTGTGAAATGATCCATTATGATATGCGTCATCGTTTTTATTTATTCAGACATTCACGACACATCATGTCATTACTAGTATTTTATATGATAAACCCCTTTAAACTGGATTTATAAGTAAGTGTAAACACCACATATCCAGTAGGGATAAAACATGTATTTGGTATTAACATTTGGATGAAGAATGTATCAAGTAGGGATAATACATGTATTTGGTATTAACATTTGGATGAAGAATGTATATATACATTCTTCATCCAAATGTTAATACCAAATACATGTATTATCCCTACTGGATATGAAACTGACTATCAACGTTACATTTTATTTATTACTTAAAACATTGGTTCTACATTAACAATCACATAAATCAGTGAAATATCTACTTCGTTTCCATCTTATAAGCCTGTCTGCTATAAAGGAGATAGTTGAAACTTGATGAATGAACGTCCTTCCCGGATGTATTTCTATTTTCTTTAAGTTTAATTGATCATTGGAACATACAGTGTTGACAAAAAGTAATTAACCGTTCCTGGACCACCAATGTTGTTGATCATTGCTGAAAAGATAATAAATATGCAGCATTTTAATTTGAGTAACCATAATACATAATTTAGGTAATCACACAAAAAGTATATCATTTTCAGAATAGTAATTTTTGTATTTGGGACATAATATACTTTTTTTTGTTTGTTTGAGGAAAACATCAATACTCGGTCATAAAATTCAAATATGCTGTCCTTGATTTCCATGCATTTACAACACAACCTTTTCCTTACATGGAACATTTTCTATTTCAAAATGAAAGCAAATATGAACCTGATTATGTGGTAAAAATCACTGACAGGGTGCACTTTTCCAACAAAATATACTTTACTCCAATTATGAATAATGAAACTGTTATACTTGAAAAAAAATAAAAATCTATGTACCTTCCTGTTCCGAGCTTTGTGTTGATAGCAAAACAAGGCATTCCTTTCTTGAAAAGTTGAAGACTCTTCTTTACGTGATGGGTTTTGCCGTACGATAACCCGTTCACATGGCTACAGTCATCACACAAGCATAAATCCACTTTATCCCCTTTTACTTCTCACCAACAATATAAAATATTGTGAGTGACACGGGTTGTAAACGTTATTTTTTCACAGTGGTCAAAATTTTCAAGCGCTTGACATCGTATTTCCAGGAATCGTTTTTTCATTAATATCAACAATGCCATGCATTAGTTGACGTTTATCATTAACTCCAGTCACATTATTATGAACAATACTAACACTTTTATTAATCTTTCTCTTTCAAAATAGCAAATTGCTTTTTCTTTAAACGACCAATATGTCAGGTACAATGTCGGCCATATTTGTTGTCTTTGTATTTAGCGAATTCTACATTAGTATTTCAAAGCGTATTTATAGAATATTCGTAGTTTTCTCCACATTCCCGGATAACGTTCGGATTGACGGATATGTACGAAAGAAGGAGAAATTGCACAAAGTTCATTAGAGTGATAATACCTTAAAAAAATGTATCAGAAAAAATTCTTCTTACTGTCTCCGTAGACACTCGTATATTTTCGGCCTAGACCGTCAAGTGAGGAACTTATTCTCGCATGAATATGCAAACAATAATAAAAACTATGCCGCACCCAATGCTTAGGAATTTTGCTTCAATAATATTTTTTACACGTTTTATGACACTGTCATGTTATATAGTGATGTTCTGTATTCACAATGCGGGTTATTGAGAACTTCTTGGCAGGGACCTATTTTCTTTGATTGCGCATGAATGACCGCCTAGTGGTAAATCGGACTTTTACGAATTCATTCATTCGTGGTTGTTTTGGCAGCCAGCCAAGTCAGCTCATCTCTGAAATCGGTATGAGTGCTATGGCCTAGGGGCTTCGCCCCAAGTCAAAAATCAGAGTATAGGATTTAATGCCTTAACCAATGGGTTCACGAACGGTGTTCTTTTAAAAGTGTTTCAAAATGATTATCTTTGGTGCTTTTTTATATGATAAATCTTATAACAATTATACAACTATTTGAAACTCTTTACAAGACCATTACATTTTACTTATGGAAAAATAACCGCTAATGAAAGTCCATTATTTAAAATATCATAAGTTACAACTATGACATTATTATAAATAATGACTTTTATGAATACCGTTTTTGTTTTTGTTGTGTACGTTTTTTGTTCTATTTTTTGAAAGACTGTTGAAATGAACAGGATGTTTTTAAAAGGAATAAATTAAACTTTTTTCTAATATTGCATGTACTTTTACAGATCACGCAAGCTAACGCTAGCTGGGTGGCGCGTTCCTCTTCCCCTGCTCACGGCCAACACCAACTTGAATCACTTATAAATAAAATAAGCTCTGAAACTCATATATAATCTTGACTCAGTAAATCATACACGTATAGATACAGATATACAAGCTTTTCTGTAATGGTATTCAAGTTTCATTGTAGGAGACAACCAGGGTCTGAAACGGAACGTTTCAACGCTTGCAAGTAGTTTTTATAGGCGAGACGTATGCTTATTGCCTTTTTTATGAAAAGTTAGGTTTAAATCAAACATTTTAGCGGCGTTATAATATTTTTGGAAGGTAAATATTTTGTTAGCATTAGCTTGATCTTTAGAGCTCTTTCCAAAACTTTACATATGTTGTTAAATTAGTTATTAAAAGGGCACATTTATTTATATTATTAATATTATTATATAAAATTATTTCAAGCGCAAAACGGTTCATATAAGGTGTTTGGTTATAACTCTTTCAGAGTTTAAATCACTAGACATATCACCGTTCAGTTGTTAAATGTAACATGTACCGGTATTCGTACTTAATTGAAATTATATATTAGACAGTTTGCACTTAACCATTCTATAAGATTCAAACACTTTTTTTATTTATTCTCCTTTTGTCCGGTTCTTTCTTTCAATAGTCAGCACCAATACAACTTTAACATTCTATTACGTAAGGTGATGCTAAAAGTTAAACAAAGGGACACATTAGCAGCCGCCGCCGATTATTGTGCTTCTTAACCTATTTATGCCTAGTGGACTCTCCCATCCTTTAAAAGTGGATCAATTTATCTCCAAAATTAGAGATGTCTGGTATATTTATTTCTACATTTAGAATATATCTTACAGAAATTCCTTTCAGCAAAAAGAGCAGACCCAGATGAGACGCTGCATCATGCAGCGTCTCATCTGGGACTACGTTGTTTGCCAAGTCCTTTTTTCTAGACGCTATGCATAAATGGGTTAAACATCATGCGGGTCTCAGGCGAAATAATAATTGGAATACGGGACTCAGGGGCCGGGTTACTACAGATCTTTCAATGTAATGACCTCCCACTGATTATATGACTAAAACGGATTTTTTGTTTAAAATTAGTACTGAATTGACATAGGAGGCTGATTATAGCATTGTAACAACCCGTTTTGCAATAAACCCGTTTTGCAATAAATTTATTGCAAAACGGGTTGTAGTGTCTTATTTCGATCTAATTTTTTTTACAACAACCTATTTGCAATAAACCCGTTTTGCAATAAATTTATTGCAAAACGGGTTGCAGTGTCTTATTAATTAAAATGGATTGGAAGAGTTAAAAGGGAGTTTCAAGTGTTGTATTTAAATTAAATTGTTATAAAAATAGACAAAACTGTGAGCTTAGACATAAAATGTATGGAACATGATGCATTTCGAGATTTAATACTAATTGTTTCACATCGATTTGAAACGGTATAAAGAAAGTTTTAAAGTCGTCTCTAACGTAAATATGATAAAACAAGGCTGAATGTTTATATAAAGTGACGTTCACCAATTTGGGAATTAAGTGAAGAATACCAAGAAGTGTTTTATTTTATTGCAAAACGGGTTGCAGTGTTTTATTGCAATGTGCATTTTCGTATAACATCTCGTTATGCACTAAACTCTTTGCAATAAAATCATAACACATACACTTATTGATTCAAATTGTTTGAAACGCTGAAAAGAAAGATTCCAATGTCGTATATGTGGAGTTTGTATACATATAATAAGACAGAGATGTCAGATTCGACCTAAAATTAACAGACATTTAAAACCAATTACATGAGTAAATGTGATAAACAATCACAGAATGTATATAAACAGTTATCTTAACACTTTCATGATTAAGCGAATTTAACCCAGAAATCCAATAATGTTATTGTAAAACGGGTTGTAGTGTCTTATTACGATGTAAATGAAGAAATAAAAGCCGGTTTTGCACTAAACTCGTTTTGCACTTATACATCACACATGTACTAATTGACTCCAATTGATTGGACACTTTTCGAAGAAAGTATCGAATGTTGTTTATAAGGATTTTTTTTCAAAAAAAGACAGAGGTGTAAGATTCGACCAACAAATAAAAGGCAATTAAAGTGATCGATTTCGTGTTACAACAACACCGAATTATTGTAGAAAGTGATTTCAACCAATGCAATACTTTTTTGATGAAAACCGAGAAATGCGATAATTTTATTGCAAAACGGGTTAGAGTGTCTTATTGTTATTTGAAATTTTTATAACAGCTCGTTTCGCAATAAACCCGTTTTGCTATAAATTTATTGCAAAACGGGTTGGGGTGTCTTATTGCAATTTGATTCTTTTTACAACAACCCGTTTTGCAATAAACCCGTTTTGCAATAAAATCATCACTCTTGTATAAATTAATTCAAATGTATTGGACGAGTTAAAATGGAGTTTGACGTGTTGTATTTAAATAAAATTGTTATAACAAATAGAGAAAAATGTGAGTGTAGACCTAAAATGCATGGAAAGTGATGCATTTCGAGATTTATTACGATAAAACCACACAGAATGTGTATCGAAAGTGATTTCAAACAATGAAGTACAAAAGTTAAGATAACGCAAAAAACAATAATTTATGGAAAAACGTGATGAACTGTCTTATTGCAATTTGAACTTTGTGTAACAACCCGTTTCGCAATAAAATCATCACATATCTACTCATTGTTTCGTATTGATTGAAACGGTATAAAGGAAGTTTTAAATGTCGTCTCAAACGTAAATATGATACAAACAAGGCTTAATGTTATTATGAAGTGATGGTCACCAATTTGGAAAGTATGTGAAGAATACAAATAAGTGAATAATTTTATTGTAAACGGGTTGCAGTGTTTTATTGCATTGTGCAATTTTTATAACAACCCATTGTGCACTAAACTCTTTTTGCATAAATTCAGACACACATGAACTTATTAATTCAAATTGATTTGAAATGCTGAAAAGGAAGATTCAAATGTCGTATATATTGAGTTTGTATACATATTATAAGAGAGAGGTGTAAGATTCGACAAAAAAATTAACAGACATTGAAAGTGACCAATGCCATGAGTAAATGTGATAAACAAACACAGAATGTATATAAACAGTGATCTTAACACTTTCGTGATTAAGCGAATTTAACCCAGAAATCCAATAATTTTATAGCAAAACGGGTTGCAGTGTCTTATTGCGATGTAAATGAAGAAATAAATGCCCGTTTTGCAATAAACTCGTTTTTCCTTGTTTATGTTTCCAATCCATTTGAATAAATTAAAACATGTGTAATTGTTTTATTGCAAACGGGTTTATTGCAAAGCGGGTTGTTATGAAAAATTCAAATTGCAATAATACATTCTAACCCGTTTTGCAATGAAATTATTGCAAATAAATTTGCGATCGTTTTTTTACAATAAGGGTTTATTGCAAAGCGGGTTGTTATGAACATTTTAAAGTGAATAAGACAGTCCAACCCGTTTTGCAATAAAATTATTGCAAATCGGGTTTATTGCAAAATGGGTTTTTATAAAAATATCAAATTGCAATTAGACACTCTTAACCGTTTTGCAATAAAATTATTGCAAATAAAAGTGCGATGCTTTTATTGCAAAACGGGTTTATTGTAAAGCGGGTTGTTGTAAAAAAAAATCGCAATTAGACACTCCAACCCGTTTGACAAGAAAAATGTGCACTCCTGTGTATTCTTCACTTTATTCCGAAATTGTTGAACATCAATTCACATATACAAACAGCCTTGTTTTATCATATGAACGTTAGAGACGACATTTGAAACTTCCTTTTTACCGTTTCAAATAAATATGAAACAATTAGTATATATGTGATGATTTTATTGAAAAATGGTTTGTTACACACAATCTACACTTAAGCTCCAAATTGGTTGATATCACTTTCTATATACATAATGTGTTGTTTTATCGTACTAAATTTCGAAATGCATCGCATTCAATTCTTTTAAATTTATTGTAAAATTCAACAGTTTTATCTATGTTTGGAAATACTATTATTTCAATACGAGATTTCAAATTTCCTTGTTAATGATTCCAATCCATTTGAATAAATTAATACATGTGTAATTATTTTATTGCAAAACTGTTTTATTGCAAAGCGGGTTGTTATGAAAATTTCAAATTGCAATAAGACACTCTAACTCGTTTTGCAATAAAATTATTGCAAATCGGATTTATTGCAAAACGGGTTGTTATACATATATCAAATTGAAATAAAACACTTAAACCCGTTTTGCAAAAAAATTATTGCAAATAAATTTGCAATGATTTTATTGCAATACGGGTTTATTGCAAAGCGGGTTGTTATGAACATTTGAAATTGCAATAAGACACTCCAACCTGTTTTGCAATATAATTATTGCAAATCGGGCTTATTGCAAAACGGGTTTTTATAAAAATATCAAATTGCAATCAGACATTGCAACCCGTTTTGCAATAAAATTATTGCATTTCTCGGTTTTCTCAATTAAGTATTGCATTGGTTGAATAACTTTCTACAGCAATTCGGTGAGGTTGCATCACATTTACTCATGAATTTGATCACTTTTACTGTCTTGTATTTGTTGGTCGAATCTTACACCTCTGTCTTATTTTGAAAAAAAATCCTTTAAACAACATTGAGACTTTCTTCGAAAAGTGTCCAATCAACTGTAATCAATTAGTAAATGTGTGATGTATTACTGCAAATGAGTTTATTGTGAAACGGGCTTTTATTTCTTTTTTTTTACATTGCAATAAGACAGTTCAACACGTTGTTCCATAAATTATTGCAGTTTGCGTTATCTTAACTTTAGTACTAAATTGTTTGAAATCACTTCCGATACACATTCTGTGTTGTTTTTCCTTATTAAATCTCGAAATGCATCACCTTCCATGCATTTTATGTCTAAACTCACATTTTTGTTTATTTTTTATAACAATTTAATTTAAATAAAACACATCAAACTTCCTTTTAACTCTTCCAATCTATTTGAATTAATTATAAAAGAGCGATACTTTTATTGCAAAACGGGTTTATTGCAAAACGGGTTGTTGTAAAAAAAACAAATTGCAATAAGACACTCCAATCCGTTTTGTAATAAATTTATTGCAAAACGGGTTTATTGCGAAACGGGTTGTTATGAAAATTTCAAATTGCAATAAGACACTCTAACCCGTTTTGCAATTAAATTATTGCATTTCTCGGTTTTCTTCATTACCTATTGCATTGGTTGAAATCACGTTCTACAACAATTCAGTGTTGTTGTATAACATTTACTCATGAAATTGAACACTTTAACTAACTTTTATTTGCTGGTCGAATCTTACACCTCTGTCTTATTTTGAAAAAAAAAATCCTTATAAACAACATTAAGACTTTCTTTGAAAAGTGTCTAATCAATTGGAATCAAATAGTACATGTGTGATGTATAAGCGCAAAATGAGTTACTGTGAAACTTGATTTTATTTCTTTTTTTACATCGCAATAGGACACTGCAACCCGTTTTGCAATAACATTATTATATTTCTGGGTTAAATTCGCTAAATCATGAAAGTGTTAAGATCACTGTTTATGTACATTCTGTGTTTGTTTATCACATTAAATCATGGAGTAGGTCACTTTCAATGTCTGTTAATTTTAGGTCGAATCTGACACCTCTGTCTTATTATATGTATACAAACTCCATATATACGACATTGGAATATATCAGCGTCAAATCAATTTGAATCAATAAGTGCATGTGTAATGATTTTATATCAAAAAGAGTTTAGTGCAAGCTAAACAAATCAGAAACATCACGAGAAGAGTAATAAGTATTATACGAGTAATCGCGTGCATTACACAAATCAACATAATAATAATTAAAGCTGGTATAAGCGCAAAACCGCGGTAAATGCAAAGGGTTGAATGTTAATGCAGTTAAAAGGCTAGCCTTACCTTACATTATATTAAGAATTAATCCCTAAAGTTTTTCGCTCCTCTACGTATAAGTGTTCAGTATAGTCTTTTTTTTCCATATTTAATAAAACTTTTCTATTTTGCCTTATATGAAATTTTACTGTCAATACTCATAAAACGAACTTCTTTAGCAAGATATATTTTTTAAGAGCGTAAATTGTCCAACTGTATGTTATTTTGGATATTTTATTTATATTTTTTACGAGTGTCTTGCCGTGTTTGCGAGAATTTCAATTCATAGCTATTTATCTCAACTCGGGTCCATTCCTTATATAACTATAGTTTTGCCCCAAATAACGATCGATGTCCGTAGATTGTCCGTTTCTCATATTAAAAACGTACATGTTAGGTGCAAGTTGCAAACAATTTTTTTTATATATTTTATTGACAATAACTGTCTGAGGTTGTCTCTGAAACTTTAAACAACCGGTCAACATGATAAGTTAACAATATTATTGCATGTGGACATCTATCATATAGTGAAGAAAGTTTTCGTATTTATAATTTGAATACATGGTATCTTAAACCGGTGTTTTTTTCATTAGTCCTGTACTAACACAACATATTGAAACGAAAGCATTCGCAGAAAACATCAAATTGTGTTGTCCATGTCTAGCAAGGCTGCTTGCAACTACACTGAACTAGCTCTCCGTCGTGTTAATTTCCTTTAACATCACGCGAACGAAGCTTGTGTGTGTTGTTCAACAAAACTGATGTTGTTTTCGCGCAGTCTACTTTGGTAACCATATGTTTTCACTTAAGTTTAATTTAAAGGCGGTCTACATCATTGGATTTTGTGTGCAGACGAAAATGACGATATTCACTGATAACAATTCAGTTGGCAGTTTTTTGTATTCCTTGCTTATATGAATTTTATGTTGTATTACCTGCACGCATAAGTAAACTGTTTTACAGACATTCATTGCTAAATATTTAACTTTAAATGTAAGAACTATTACGCAAATATGCCAACAACTTTTCGACCAGATCTGTAAGTCAACGATGCTTAATAGGACCGAACAAAAATGAAAGAAACGTAAACATGTCAAAAAATATTAACAAACTTAAATTGTTTGTCCTATATATTTTTTGTAAATAGTTACATTACGTCTATCAAGTATTCACCTTTAGGTATTTCTCATAATGCTGCAAACAAACATGGATGACATTTCCTTTCGATCTCTTTATGTTAGTTTGCCATCACTATTACCATCATGATAGCGTGAATCATAACAATAATTTTCGGAAAAGAGCTACAGCAACAATGCAATCAATAGATATTTTTGGCAAAACTGTTTGTTTACTTAATATGCAATGCCTTAAATATTTCGTAGATTAATAAAGTATATCAAGTTTAATATCGGAATAACATGCCTGTGAATTGTTTTGCAAAATCGATGTTATAAAAACTTGTTTTAACATTGAATGAAACTAACTTTCCTAAAAATGACTCATACAAAACAATATCAAAACATTATACTTTACCTGATTGTAAGAAGAATTTCATCAAATTGCAGTTTAATCTTGTATTTGAATGATAAACAAGTAGCTCAATGTTAAAATTATTAATACTTTATATTTTCCCTATTTTCACCGATTTCGTTGTTTATACTATTCTGTCATACATTAACTGACCTTTTACTCGCGTTACACTTGAACGGACTCCTTACTGCGACAAAACAGTTCGTTATTGTGAAGAGCCCATATTCTGCTCATAAGATCGATTTATGTTACAGCTTACGACATAAATGTTCTTTTAAACCATAGCAAACGACACGTGAAAGCGACGTTAACACATCGTTCTGCGCGTCTACACAACGTCTATTCTGAGATTGACCTTCGGTCAGGCGTCAATCTTCAAGGATGTCATGGCGGCCTCACTACATATTTGGCACGTCTTCTTCGACTCAAATATGACATTAGCGTTTGTAATTCGACGGCGCTATAACCAATTACATGACAGGGTTTTAAAAATCCATATACTTTTTTGTAACGCATATGTAACGACCCAGAATCTCCGGACGTCAATGTTACAATTCTCGGCTTTACCATGGTGACTCTAGTACGTCTGTCCTACTTCCCATAGCTGCTGCGTTTATGACGTCGTATGGGCAACCATATTGCCTTTTGGCTTTCTCCAAAGCTGTCCTTGCGAGTCCTTTCATGCGTTCTCACGAAGATAATTCATCTATCGCATAACATTTGTGAGTAATAACAAGAAGAAAAAATACAAACAGATGCATATACGCTAAAGATTTGATGTTTCACATGTAGCGATCACACAACAGCACATTAGTTTTGCTTAAAACTTGTCGAGAAATTGACAGTTTAACCACCGGATATTTAATACTTTCTTATGCCATGGTACACGCGTCATAGCATAAACATATGTAAATAATTCAAATATGTTGGATAACGAAAGTTTTTAAGATGTTTATGATACACATTTTTTATTTTCAGATCAATGTATTTATCATACTATAATACTTATTTTCAATGTTATTTTGTTAAATGATTAAAGAAAAAAATGCTAATTAATATTTGTATTATCCGGAGAGCATAATCTGTAAGTATGTGTCTCTGATTGAAAGCGAATATTAAAGCTTATCACATGACATTTTTTTAAATAGTCTTCTTTATACGCAACATCCATTCCATTTGTCTAAGGAAAATATAGCGATGACGTGGGTAACGATTATGTTGAAGTGGTGAAAGTGTCACTCAGTAGCATCTTGAACATAACGTCTCATTGAGCGGCAAACGTATACAATATCCAGAACTTGTTTTGCAACTGGATACGAACATTTAAACTTGTTTTTCCTCCTTATTGTAGCCGAATAATAATCTGTGAACCCCTTCCTTTTTCAAATCAAAAATCAAACTTACATGTTCGACCTGTTATAATAACTACATTCTCAAAACTGGATTGACAAGCTTTTAAAAGTATTCAGTATGTAGCTTTAATATACAAATACTATTCTTACAGAGTTGTACATAGTTGTGTTTATTAATAATCCCAGCTCTTTTTTACGGCTAAAAAACAAGAAATTAGCCAGTGTTTTTTTACTCCCCATTTTAAACGAGCGAATGAAGAACTGGCTCTTTTGAACTTTAATAATAATTGTCCATTATTTCAACCGCAGCCCTTAACCATGAAAATATTGTTCCATGTATGTTTGACATACACATATTGCATACACGATATCACTACATTATTTAATTTACTTATAATAATTTTTTATGTCACGGAAAAACAATAACTAAGGAAGAGGCTCCTTATGTTTTATTAAAACTAAATAAGGAGCTTGTATTGTATAACGTATTTTATGACTTCATATACATCGTTCTGAGCCACATAGATTTGACAAGAAATTCAGTCCAAAGGCTCGTTTACTAACAAAATTCCTGTACTCGTTTAATAAAATATGGTATGAAATGACAATTTGTGCCAGATCCTTTATTTATGATGTTTGATGTTATTTCAGGGACCTTACACTCAACCGATTACGCAACATTTCACAGGCGACGTTCAGGGGATTGACAAAACTATTTATTCTGTGAGTTAAAATCGACAAATGATTTCTCTTGAAATACATGCCGTCCAGCTATCCATGCAGACATGTCTCAGTCTGCTGTATTCTTGACGAAATATGAGACATTTATTTATTGTTGTTTCTTTGTCTTATGAATGTTCAATAGACAGTGCGGTTTTCTTCGCGTTCTGTGCAGAATGCTGTTTATCATTGAAACATTGAAACTGTGAAATAATCTTGTCTATTGCTTAATATTGTTTTTGAATAAAGGAACCTGATTGCCTTTTCCATATAAATACATATGCCGTCGAATGTTAAAATGTTATTAGCTTATTAAAAATATTTGTTTAAGTATTCCATAGCTGAAGAGTAATCGTGCATTGCTTAATTAAATGTTGTTTTTGTTAAAGGTATTTAGACAACAACAAACTCGAATCCATAGACGACGGTGTATTTGAAGGAGTGCGGAATCTGACCCGTTTGTAAGACATTTTCAGAGTTTATATACAGTACTGTACAGATTTAGAATGCACAATAATGAGTTTGTAATTTTCTTTTCGGTTAAGGCATCACCGCCTGTCGTTTTCAATTACAAAATGCGTAATTAACACATTTTCTTTATACTTGTTACAAACCTTTGATTTAATGCACAAATTTCTTAAATATTAAATACTGCTGACAAAATTAAATAACACTTCATGAAATATAGCTTTCAAAAATATATCTAAAACTGGTTCAGAATACCCATGTATGTTTATATATAGATCGGCGTATCTATTCTGGCAAGATGCATGTTCGTACGTCATTTAACACATACATGTATTGTGAACAAAACTACACATACAATCTTAAATATGTAATACATTTTTTTTAAAGGAATTGCTTTTGTTTCTGTTTGAATAATTGACTAGTTATTGGTTGAATTCCAAACTTGTTTTTCGATATCTGTTCGAAATAAAATATGATATTACTGTACTGGTCTGTATCATTGTATTATAAAAGAAGGAATGCGATTGAGGGCGCAGTTCTACATACGATCGTGATTTATTGGGGCACAGTTTGGGGTACAAATTAAAATGCATGACGTGGATACAGCCCACCTGACTATTATTTTCACGGGGATTACAAACCATGTCAACAGAGCGTTGTGTTTGTCACGCCAAAAGCCCCCATATCCGACACAACACGAATTCAATGAATAACAACACATGTAAGATTTCTGAGGTTTCGTTACAAAGTTTTATGCATTTACTATATGAATATGTTGGTAATAATAATGAATTTTTGAATGCGATCTTAAAGCATAGTTGTTAAACATTATTTTCGCTGTGATAAAAAGATTCGCGAAAGATTAGTATACAAATTGATGGTCAAGTTAGAAAAGATCTTATTCTTATACGGCTTGAATGACAAATAAGGATAAGTCCCTTGTTCCTTATTCAGGGACGAAAACAAATATCCAATTATAATTGATAAATAAATAAAAAATAGAATTGCTAGATTAAATATTTTATTATTACAACATTGATTTTCAAAGTTGCAATAAGATATTTAAACGCGTTTTTCCATAAATTATTGCATTTTGCGTTATCTTAACTTAAGTACTTAATTGTTTGAAATCACTTTCGATGCACATTTAGTGTTGTTTTATCGTATTAAATCTCGAAATGTATCACATTCCATGCATTTTAAGTCTAAACTGACATTTTTGTCTATTTTATATAGCAATTTTATTTAATAACAACACTTGACACGCCCTTTTTTAACACTTCCAATCCATTTGGATTAATGTATACAAGAGTGTTAACTTTATTGCACAACGGGCTTACTGCAAAACGGGTTGTTGAAAAAAAATCCAATTGTAATAAGACAATCCAACCCGTTTTGCAATAAATTTATTGCAAAACGGGTGGTTATGAATATTTCAAATTGCAATAAGACACTCTAACCCGTTTTGCAATAAAATTATTGCATTTCTCGGTTTTCTTCAAATAAGTATTTCATAGGTTGAAATCACTTTCTACAACAATTCGGTTTTGTTGTATCACATTCACTCATGAAATTGATCACTTAAACTGCCTTTTATTTGTTGGTCGAATCTTACACCTCTGTCTTATTTTGAAACAAAAATCCTTATAAACAACATTGAGACTTTCTTCGAAGTGTCCAATCAATTGGAATCAATTAGTACATGTGAAATGCATAAGCGCAAAATGAGTTTATTGTGAAACGGGCTTTTATTGCTTTGTGTACATCGCAATAAGACACTGCAACCCGTGTTGCAATAACATAATTGGAATTCTGGGTTAAACTCGCTTAATCATGAAATTGTAAAGATCACTGTTTATATACATTCTCTGTTTGTTTATCACATTTTCTCATTAAATTGGTCACTTTTAATGTCTGTTAACTTTTTGACGAATCTTACATCTCTATGTCTGTGAATTTTTTGTCGAATATTACACCTCTCTGCTATTATATGTATACAAACTCCATATATACGACATTTGTATCCTTCTTTTCAGCGTTTTAAATCAATTTGAATCAATAAGTTCATGTGTATTTGAGTTAATGCAAAAAAAGGTTTAGTGCACAACGGGTTGTTATAAAAAAGGCGCATTTCAATTAAACACTGCAATACGTTTTGCAATGCAATTATTCACTTTTTTGTAGTCTTCACTTGCTTCCCAAATTGGTGAACATCACTTCATAATAACATTCAGCCTTGTTTTATCATATTTTCGTTGGAGACGACATTTAAAACTCCCTTTATACCGTTTAAAATCAATATGAAACAATTAGTATATATGTGATGATTTTATTGCGAAACGGGTTGTTACACAAAATTCACATTGCAATAAGACAGTTCAACACGTTTTTCCATAAATTATTGCATTTTGCGTCATCTTAACTTAAGTACTAAATTGTTTGAAATCATTTTCGATACACAGTCTGTGTTGTTTTTTATCGTATTAAATCTCAAGCACAATGCATCACCTTCCATGCATTTTTAGTCTACACTTACATTATTCTCTATTTTTTTTATAACAATTTTATTAAAATACAACACGTCAAACTCTATTTTAACTCGTCCAATACATTTGAATTAATTTATACAACAGTGATGATTTCATTGCAAAACGGGTTTATTGCAAAACGGGTTGTTGTAAAAAAATCAAATTGCAATAAGACACTCCGACCCGTTTTGCAATAAATTTATTGCAAAATGGGTTTATAGCAAAACGGGTTGTTATATAAATTTTAAATTGCAATAAGACACTGTAACCCGTTTTGCCATAAAATTATTGCATTTCTCGGTTTTCTTCAAATAAGTGTTGCATTGATTAAAATCTCTTTCTTCAACATTTCAGTGTTGTTGTATCACATTTACTCGTGCAATTGATCACTTTTACTGCCTTTTATTTGTTGATCTAATCTTACACCTCTGTGTTATTTTGAAAAAAATCCTTATAAACAACATTTGAGACTTTCTTCGAAAAGTGTCCAATCACTTGGAGTCAATTAGTGCATGTGTGATGTATTAATGCAAAACGAGTTTATTGCAAAACGGGCTTTTATTTCTTCATTTACATCGCAATAGACACTGCAATCCGTGTTGCAATAACTTTATTATATTTCTGGGTTAAATTCGCTTAATCATGAAAGTGTTAAGATCACTGTTAATATACATTCTGTGTTAGTTTATCACATTTAATCATGGAATAACTGTTGAACAGACATTCATTGTTAAATATTTAACTTTAAATGTAAGAACTATTACGCAAATGTGTTTTTGAGTTAATGCAAAAAAGGTTTAGTGCACAACGGGTTGTTATAAAAAGGCGCATTTCAATAAAACACTGCAACACGTTTTGCAATGCAATTATTCACTTCTTTGTAGTCTTCACTTACTTCCCAAATTTGTGAACATCACTTCATAATAACATTCAGCCTTGTTTTATCATATTGGCGTTGGAGACGACATTTAAAACTCCCTTTATACCGTTTAAAATCAATATGAAACAATTAGTATATATGTGATGATTTTATTGCGAAACGGGTTGTTACACAAAATTCACATTGCAATAAGACAGTTCAACACTTTTTTACCATAAATTATTGCATTTTGCGTTATCTTAACTTAAGTACTAAATTGTTTGAAATCACTTTCGATACACATTCTGTGATGTTTTTATCGTATTAAATCTCAAGCACAATGCATCACCTTCCATGCATTTTAAGTCTACACTTACATTATTCTCTTTTTTTTATAACAATTTTATTAAAATACAACACGTCAAACTCCATTTTAACTCGTCCAATACATTTGAATTAATTTATACAACAGTGATGATTTCATTGCAAACGGGTTTATTGCAAAAGGGGTTGTTGTAAAAAAAAATCAAATTGCAATAAGACACTCCAACCCGTTTTGCAATAAATTTATTGCAAAACGGGTTTATAGCAAAACGGGTTGTTATAAAAATTTCAAATTGCAATAAGACACTGAAACCCGTTTTGCCATAAAATTATTGCATTTCTCGGTTTTCTTCAAATAAGTGTTGCATTGATTAAAATCTCTTTCTTCAACATTTCGGTGTTGTTGTATCACATTTACTCATGCAATTGATCACTTTTACTGCCTTTTATTTGTTGGTCGTATCTTACACCTCTGTGTTATTTTGAAAAAAAAATCCTTATGAACAACATTAGAGACTTTCTTCGAAAAGTGTTCAATCACTTGGAGTCAATTAGTGCATGTGTGATGTATTAATGCAAAACGAGTTTATTGCAAAACGGGCTTTTATTTCTTCATTTACATCGCAATAGACACTGCAATCCGTGTTGCAATAACTTTATTAAATTTCTTGGTTAAATTCGCTAAATCATTACAGTGTTAAGATCACTGTTTATATACATTCTGTGTTTGTTTATCACATTTAATCATGGAATAGGTCACTTTCAATGTCTGTTAATTTTCGGTCGAATTTGACACCTCTGTCTTATTATATGTATACAAACTCCATATATACGATATTGGAATATTTGTTTTCAGCGTTTCACATCAATTTGAATCAATAAGTGCATGTGTAAAGATTTTATATCAAAAAGAGTTTAGTGCAAGCTAAAATAATCAAAAAAAAACATCATGAGAAGGGTAATAAGTATTATACGAGTAATCAACATAATAATAATGAAAGCTGGGGTAAGCGCAAAACCGCGGTAAATTCAAAGGATTGTTGTTTAATACAGTTAAAAGGCTAGCCTTACCTTATGTTATATTAAGAAGTAGTCCCTAAAGTTTTTCGCACCTCTACTTATAAGTGTTCGGTATATTCGGTTTATCTATATTAATTAACTTTTCTATTTTGCCTTATATTAAACTTAATTGTCAATACTCATAAACAAACTTCTTTAGAAAGATATATTTCTTCAGCGCGTAAATTGTCCTACTGTATGTTATTTTGGATGTTTTATTTATATTTTTTATGAGTGTCTTGCCGTGTTGGCGAGAATGTCAATTCGTAGCTATTTATCTCAATTCGTGTCCATTCCTTATTTAACTATCGTTTTGCTCCAAATAACGATCGATGTCAGTAGATAGTCCGTATTCACATATATAAAACGTACATGTTTTGAGTACACGGTATCTTAAACCGGTGTTTTTTTTCATTATTCTTGTACTAAACACAACATATTGAAACGAAGGCATTCGCAGAAAACACCAAATTGTGTTGCCCATGTCTAGCTAGGATGCTTGCAAATACACTGAACTAGCTCTCCGTCGTGTTAATTTCCTTTAACATCACTCGAACGAAGCTTGTGTGGGTTGTTCAACAAAACTAATGTTATTTTCGCGCAGTTTACTTTGGCAACCATATGTTTTCACTTTCATAAGTTTAATTTAAAGGCGGGCTTCATCATCAGATTTTGTGTGCAGACCAAAATGACGCTATTCACTGATAACAATTCAGTTGGCAGTTTTTTGTATTCCTTGCTTATATGAGTTTTATGTTGTATTACCTGAACGCATAAGTAAACTGTTGAACAGACATTCATTGTTAAATATTTAACTTTAAATGTAAGAACTATTACGCAAATGTGCCAACAACTTCACGACCTGATCTGTAAGTCTGCGATGCTTTATAGGACTGAACAAAAATAATAGAAACGTAAAAAATGTCAAAAAAACGTTAAAAAACTTAAATTCTTTGTCCTAAATACCTTTTTTGTTAATAGTTACATTACGTCTATAGAGTATTAACCTTTAGATATTTCGCATAATGCTATCAACAAACATGGTTGACATTTCCTTTCGATTTTTTTTATGTTAGTTTGCCATCACTATTACCATCATGATAGCGTGAATCATAACACTAATTTCCGGAAAAGAGCTACAGCAACAATGCAATCAATAGATATTTTTGGCAAAACTGGATGTTTACTTAATATGCATTGCCTTAAATATTTCGCAGATTAATGCAGTGAATCAAGTTTAATATCGGAATAACATGCCTGTGAATTGATTTGCAAAATCGATGTAACAAAAAACTTGTTTTAACATTGAATGAAACTTAATTTCCTAAAAATGACTCATACAAAACAATATCAAATTATTATACTTTACCTGAGTGTAAGAAGAATTTCATCAAATTGCAGTTTAATGTTGTATTTGAATGATAACCAAGTAGCATAATATTAAAATTATTTATACTATATGTTATCCCTTTTTTCACCGATTTCGTTGTTAATATTATTCTGTCATTCATAAACTGGCCTTTTACTCGCGTTACACTTGATCGGACTCCTTACTGCGACAAAACAGTCCGTTTTTGTGAAGAGCCCATATTTTGCTGATAAGATCGATTTGTATTTCAGCTTACGACATTAATGTTAAACGGCACGTGTATTATGTTTACTTCGCGTGAAAGCGACGTTAACACCTCGTTCTGCGCGTCTACACAACGTCTATTCTGAGATTGACCTTCGGTCAGGCGTCAGTCTCCAAGGATGTCATGGCGGCCTCACTATATATTTGGCACGTCTTCTTCGACTCAAATATGACATTGGTGTTTGTAATTCGACGGCGCTATAACCAAATACATGACAGGGTTTTAAAAATCCATATACTTACTTGTAACGCATATGGAACGACCCAGAATCTCCGGACGTCAATGTTACGAGTCTTGGCTTTACCATGGTGACTCTAGTACGTCTGTCCTACTTCCCATAGCTGCTGTGCTTATGACGTCGTATTGGAAACCATATTGCCTTTTGGCTTTTTCACAAGCTGTCCTTGCGAGTCCTTTCATGCGTTCTCACGAAGACCAGAAGTCTCCTAGACTGCCCTTTTGAGTCATTTCATGCTTATCACGACGATCTCATAGTCTCCTAGACTGTCATAGACTGCAACTCTTAAAGAAGATTTATATAAGTACATTTTGATTAATTGTACTTACGCCGACAGTTTCAACCAGTTATAATTCATCTATCGCATAACATTTATGAGTACAAAAACGAACAAAAAATACAAACAGATGCATAAACGCTAAAGATTTGATGTTTCACATGTAGCGATCAGACAACAGCACATTAGTTTTGCTTAAAACTTGTCATGAACTTGAAAGTTTAACCACCGGATATTAAATACTTCCTAATGCCATGGTACACGCGACATAGAATAAACATATGTAATTAATTCGTATGTGTTGGCTAACGAAAATTTACAAGATGTTTTTTTATAAACACATTTTTCATTTTCAGATCAATGTATTTATCATACTATAATACTTATTTACAATGTTATTTTGTTAAATGATTAAAGATAAAAAATTGCTAATTAATATTTGTATAATCCGGAGAGCGGAATCTGTAAGTATTTGTCTATGATTGAAAGCGAATATCAAAGCTTATCACATTACATTTTTTTAAATAGTCTTCTTTATACGCGACATCCATTCCATTTGTCTAAGGAAAATATAGCGCTGATTTGGGTAACGATTCTCTTAAAGTGGTGAAAGTTTCACTCAGTATGTGTAGCATCTTGAACTTAACTTAACATTTAGCGGCAAACGTATATAATATCCATAACTTGTTTTGCAACTGGATACGAACATTGAAGTTTGTGTTTTCCTCCTTATTTTAACCGAATAATAAACTGTGAACCCCTTCCTTTTTCAAATAAAAAATCAAACTTACATGTTCTACCTGTAATAATAACTACATTCTCAAAACTGTATTGACAAGCTTTTAAAAGTATTTAGTATGTAGCTTTAATATACAAATACTATTCTTACAGTTGTACATAGTGGTGTTTATTAATAAGCCGAGCTCTTTGTTTACGGCTAGAATAAAAGCAATTAGCCAGTGTTTTTTACTTCCCATTTTAAGCGAATAAAGAACTGGCTCTTTTGAACCGCAATAATAATTGTCCATTATTCCAACCGCAGCCCTTAACAATGAAAATAATTTTCCATGTATGTTTGACAAAAACATATTGCAAACACGATATCACTACATTATTTTATTTACTTATTTAAACAAAATTATATCACGGAAAAACAATAACTAAGGAAAAGGATCCTTATGTTTTATTAAAACTAAATAAGGAGCTAGTATTGTGTAACTTATTTTATGACTTCATATACATCGATAGCTTTGACAAGAAATTCAGTCCAAAGGCTCGCTTACTAACAAAATTCCTGTACTCGTTTAATAAAATATGGTATGGTATGACAACTTGTGCCAGATCCTATATTTATGATGTTTGATGTTATTTCAGGAACCTTCCAGGCAACCGATTACGCAACATTTCACAGGCGACGTTCAGGGGCTTGACAAAACTACTTTCTCTGTGAGTTAAAATCGACAAATGATTTCTCTTGAAATAAATGCCGTCCAGCTATCCATGCAGACATGTCTCAGTCTGCTGTATTCTTGACGACATGGGATACATTTATTTATTGTTGTTTCTTTGTCTTATGAATGTACAATAGACAGTGCGGTTTTCTTCGCGTTCTGTGCAGAATGCTGTTTATCATTGAAACATTGAAACTGTGAAATAATCTTGTCTATTGCTTAATATTGTTTTTGAATAAAGGAACCTGATTGCCTTTTCCATATAAATACATATGCCGTCGAATGTTAAAATGTTATTAGCTTATTAAAAATATTTGTTTAAGTATTCCATAGCTGAAGAGTTATCGTGCATTGCTTAATTTAATGTTGTTTTTTGTTAAAGGCGTTTAGACGACAACAAACTCGAATCCATAGACGACGGTGTATTTGAAGGAATTTCGAATCTGACCTATCTGTAAGACATTTTCAGAGTTTAAATACAGTAATGTACAGCTTAAGAATGCGCAATAATGAGCTTGTAATTTTCTTTTCGGTTGATGCATCACCGCCTGTCGTTTTCAATTACAAAATGCGTAATTAATACACTTGTTACAAACTTTTGATTAAAGAACACAGTTCTTAAATATTAAATACTGCTGACATAAGTGAATAACACTTCATTAAAAAAAGCTTTCAAAAATATACATAGAACTGGTTCAGAATACCCATGTATGTATATATAGATCGGCGTATCTATTCTGGCAAGATAAATGTTCGTACTTCATTTTACACATTCATGTATTGTGAACAAAACTACACATACAGTCTAAAACATGTAACACAATCTTGTTTTAAAGGAATTGCTTTTGTTTCTGTTTGAATAATTGACTAGTTATTGGTTGAATTCCAAACTTGTTTTTCGATATCTGTTCGAAATAAAATATGATATTACTGTACTGGTCTGTATCGTTGTATTATAAACGAAGGAATGCGATTGAGGGCGCAGTTCTACATACGATCGTGGTTTATTGGGGCACAGTTTGGGGTACAAATTAAAATACATTACGTGGATACAGCCCACCTGACTATTATTTTCACGGGGATTACAAACCATGTCAACAGAGCGTTGTGTTTGTCACGCCTAAAGCCCCGATATCCGACACAACATGAATTCAATGAATACCTCCACATATAAGATTTATGAGGTTTCGTTACAAAGTTTTATGCATTTACTATTTGAACAAGTTAGTAATAATAATGATTTTTTCAATGCGGGCTTAAAGCATAGTTGTTAAACATTATTTTTGCTGTGATAAAAAGATTCGCGAAAGATTAGTATACAAATTGATGGTCAAGTTAGAAAAGTTCTTATTCGTATACGGCTTGAATGACAAATAAGGATAAGTTCCCTTGTTCCTTATTCAGGGACGAAAACAAATATCTAATTATAATAAATAAATAAATAAAAAGTAGAATTGCTAGATTAAATATTTTATTATTACAACATTGATTTTCAAAGTTATCGGGTACAGTTTTATAAATGTTTTTTTTTAAATTAGAGCATGTTAGTTTTACATAGGTTTTCAATAAAGAATACGGCAAATACAGGGAAATAGTTTTTTGGTTTGCTTCACGAAGAAACTGAATAAACGTATACGTAGACATAACTTGAAAATACATTTATGGCGTACTAACATGCAAAAGGATATTCATTGGCATGTTGTATATTTTAGCATATACAAATATTTATCAATTTCAAAAATTCGTCGCTTATTCGATCTGAAACATGAACTAGTTACTTTTGTTTTGTTCGGCAACAACAATACATTGAAGCAGAACTATTTTGGAACAATAATATTGGTATTGAATACTTTAATAGAGGTATTGATAGTTATCTTGTACATTATGTTACGCGGTAAAGCACTGTTATAATTAGAAAATGCTTTTTCTTATTAGATTTGAACCAGTTCCTTATTTCTTATTTAAGGGAGACTGAAGTACAAATCAAACAAATGTATTTGATTACGTGTTGATAACTATTTAACCAATTTAACGTTTGAATAATTTTCTTTTAACCTAAAGTGCGAATTGTTTAAGTAAAAAACGTCCCAAAGAAGGGTTTCTCTGGCCAACGGACTTACACGTTTTTGTAGAATACGTGCACAACCACCGTACTGAAACTTACATGTGCCTCTAAATTGTTCATTTGCAAACAATCTATACAATATTGCGGTTAATACATGTAACTCAATAACGTTCAGTTATCATGTTTCATTGTCCTTTGTATTTCACACATACATGAACGTATATTTTAGTGTACATTTTTGTCTACCAGGCGGATTTATATTTACCTACAATTTGTATGCGTCTCCTGGTCATAAGTCAAAATAAGATTTAACGTTATTATTCCGTTTTTTGTAGAATATATATTAGGCAAGATTTCACGAATTATTTTACGTACAAAGCATCTTTTAGTGATACAGTCACGTGCCGTTTAAATTTCACTGTTGAGCTTATTAAAATACACCATGCGCACGTTGTCAGTTATAGACTTGCAATCTTTTTTAACATTCATATCATTCTATATTCGTCTTTTTTGAAATTGAAATACGATGTACATACGCCACTACCACTCTTCAATAAGAAATAATTTGTTTTTGGTGTTTTGGTCTAAGACTTTTTTCACAAAGGTTCATTAAGAAGAAATCAAAGATGAAATCGACAGCCAACTAAATAACACAATTCTTAATTTTAGGGAAAGCTTCATTATTAATGTAACTTTATGTACTTTTCCTCCAAATGTTTATTTGGTAAAATGGAAAACCTTAAGTCGTGGATTCTTCTTTACTTATTTCTTTTCAGTTCAGTTTTATATAAATATAAATTAATTCAGTAATACAATAATTCTGATCGTATGAAGGAATCAATAGACGTCCTACAAATAAACAATAACACACATATAAAACATTATTATAAATATGGCTTTCTTGTTGTAAAATAATATGATATATATATATGAAAAGTATTTATAAGAGCAAATAAAACAACAATATATAGATAAATATATTAACAAATGATGAAACTATCATTTGACGCATAATATAATATCTTTCCATCAAGAATAATGTTGTGGCGACCAGACCGACTGACTGACCTAGACATCCAAATACATATCTCAAAACACAAATACATATGTGAAACACATACATGCATATACACAGTTCAACACACATTTACTCACAAATTTATGGAATCTGGCGTCGCAGCGCTTCTTCCGAATCCGTGTCCGCAAGTGATGTTACTCTGCAAGCTGTTAAAAAGTGCACACATATTAATAAAGAAAAAAGATGATTTTAAATAGAAACCATCTTGAACCGAAGAAGAATTTCAAATCTCATAAATACGTTAAATTGCCGATTTAAAATAAATCTTTATGACTGTTGACAAGCAGGTGCAACAGCATTACAATCAGTAATTACTTAATTACACATTTGTACATACCTATTGTATAATGATACCTTATAATTTAAAGAAGTTTAAAGTTGACAAATGTGCACTAGTCTCTTGACATATTTGTTCTGGCGCGCGAGCTCGTGAAACAATACCGTACATTACACAAAAGACGTAACTACATGAAACAGATAACAAACAACTATATTAAAATTTAATTGTGAAATCCACACTGTCACATAAAATTACATAACAACACATGTACTGATCTACAAATTCTATATATAAAGAGATACTTTCAAAAAAAACTTTCATTAAATATACATGATTCTGGAAATGAATTCCGAATGCCTCAACAACACACAATTAAATTGTGTTATACCCACCCATTATAAAATCAAAGACATAAAGTTATCCATACTTGTTATAAACCCTTACATATTATTGTAAAAATAATTAGATATTTTGATAGGTATACGTTAGTTTTAAGTGTGACAGTGTGCATAATATACATGGAATATTACATGCATATGTTATTCTGAAGGGTTATTTCGCACTCGTATAATACGGCTCTTGGAAAACAACACCACTCAACAATCTCGTGCAAAAAGACCTATAAAAATAATACAGTCATTGAGGATTCCATTGTTTGTCTGTTTGATGCTAGAATCAACTTTTTTTTCGGCGAAGCTGTTAAAGAAATTATTCGTAGAATAAGCTTACTGAGTGTATGTCGTGATCAAAATGGTATTTTCTCTTTCACAGAACTAAATAACAATTTTATCAAACATAAAGGGCACAATTTAAATGCTGTACTTCACAGGTTGGATACCACGCACGCTCTTCTGCGTGTCACTTGTGGTAATTTAAAGTTTCGATGTTCAATTTTAATAAATTATTTGATATAGATATTCGATTACTATATTAGACATTGTTGAAGTAAGTTGCAACAAGAAATTACGAAATTTCATGGAGCTTATATTTCCTATAATTATAATGGTTACATCCTTAGTATTTGTGTTACTGACTATCAAACCAGTGACTTAAGCTTGCGATTTATTAAACTCCATGAAATGTTTTCTTTTGACGATAGCGCGTGTCTGTGTTTCTTGTTTCTCCGATCACAGTATTTACCGTAAAGACGAATCTTTAACCCCTAAATTGTGAATAGGTAATGGATATGGTTTTCGTCTAGTGACCGGGTGCCAATGTTGCGATCGCTCTTTTATGTTTTTATTTTTTTTTGGGGGGAAGGGGGCGTTCAAGTATCCTCCCCAAAGGACACTGTGTACTGGTTTTACTAACAATGGATTCAATAGCGTTTTATTAACCTTCGGTTTTCGATACAATCAAATTTAAATAAATCCGTTAAAAATAAATCTGGAATACACACTTATAAATTTAATACCACACTAATTTAAAGTTGGTGGTTAAGTGTGGTTAAAATTGTGCGACCGACTGACTGCGACACATTCATAATAATAATGTTTTTTCATATATTAACTATGTTATCGACACTTATTGTACATGTCTCATTTATTTATGTTCTTTGCAATGGCTTAACACTTGGGATTTTGTTTGTTCGTGATCCAGTTAAAAAGCTGGATTGATTGCAGTTAGTTAAGCAATCAATAATAAAGTATAAGGAATGCTGTTTCTGGCTTTTAACATTGCCTTCTTAAATAAACATATTTGGAATTCTTATTTACACATGTTTCTGAGACCTAGGTCTACCCGACAAATTATTTGACCGTCACACTCACGGCTTTTTCAAGTTATTTATTGTTTACATAAAAGAACAGAATTGAAAAGAGCAATCCAACACTCAATGTTGTATATATATAAATATTAATATAAATTAATTAAATAAATATATATATATATATATATATATATATATATATATATATATATATATATATATATATATATATATATATATATATATATATATATATATATATATATATATATATATATATATATATACATATATATATATATTGATTAAGCATTCAAATTACACGATGAACATAGAAAAAATCTACCGAAAAAAACGTAATAAAATGACCTGCTATACCGGCCCTTTAAGTACCGTTATGCCCTGACAATGACTCGTCGCATGAAGTATATAATAACATTATCATAATACAAAATGTGGTTTGTTCTCGAATAATACATGCATCATCTTCCTGTTTAATTAGGCGCGCAAAGTAATGTATTCGAACTAATATTAGTCGTTTCTTGGTAAAACATTGTTGCATTTTGGATGTTACTGTCCGACCTGATATGTGATGTATAATTATAAACGTTCCCTTTTTTAAGCAAACGATCCTGTGTTCGAACAAAAATGCCATGTTTTCATGCAGATCAGTTTTGTATGCATAACATATATATTTTTCCATCTCCGTATGTGATTATAGGTCATTTAAAACAAAAACAAACGGAAAAAGCGCATATTGCGGAACATTTTGTACTGGTTGGTGTATACACAGTCTTTTCCTTCTTCGTTTTGCATTCGATACACCGAAAAACAAGAATCAACGTATATTAGTTCATATTCCGATTTTCTTATAGCCTTAACAAACAAAAAATAATAAAGACCAAAATTGAGTTCTTTGTATCGTTTTTTGATGTACTAATAATATAACAAAACAAAACAAAACACTTATTTCGCTATTCATATTTCGTTTCAATTTTAATGATACAAAAATCAATATGAAAATTGAAACACACGCCTGCTTCCATTAACCGTTCTTGAAATGATAAAACGGTTAACACAAAACGAGGGGCGCGAGAGATAAGAGACTGGAGATTAGTCGTGATTGATCTTTTTGCGCAGTTTTCTCTCTTGGATCTTATTATTTGAATACATAAATATAGAAAATTATAGAAGAAGAATTGTCGAGTCTTGGTACAGCTATGGTTTGCTAATCTTATGGGTAAATGCATTGATATAGAACAATTAAATTATGATACAAATGTACATGTCTGCTATTGTTTAAAATCATCGCATTTGAGTACACGTATTACACGCATTTCGATTATCATGGTATAATTAAATATCGTTTTTTAACATAGATTTTTTAATAAAGTAATTAAAACAATTAATTTATTCATTACATTGTATTCATATCTATTTATTGCTAAACATATTCATTCAATTAGTATATAGAACAATACCCCTGGTCCTGAATTTTTCACTTAATAGCGTTATAAAGTTCAGAGAATAGGTTTAAATGCCTTAAGCAATGGTTTGACGAACGGTGTTCTTTTAAAAGTGTTTCAGAATGATAATCTTTGCTGCTTCTTTAATATGATAAAAAAAAATTGCTCATAACAATTATACAATTATTTGAAACTCTTAACAAGACCATTACATTATATTAATAGAAAAATAGCCGCTAATGAATGTCCATTTTTTTAAATATCATAATTTACAACTATGAAATTGTTACAAATACTTAATTTTATGAATACCGTTTTTTTGTGTGTGTATTTTTGCCACTTTTCGAATGACTGTTGAAATGAACATGATTTGTTTAAGAGGAAAAAAATAAAACATTTTTCGACCATTGCATGTACTTTTACAGATCACGCAAGCCAACGCTAGCTTGATGGCGCGTTCCTCTTTCATGCTCACGGCCACCACCAACTTGAATCGCTAATAAATAAAATAAGCTCTGAAACTCATATATATCATTGACTCAGAAAATTATAGACGCATAGTTACAGATATACAAGCTTCTGTGTAATGGTATTCGAGTTCCATTGTAGGAGACAACCAGTGTCTTAAACGGAACGTTTCAACGCGTGCAAGTAGTTTATATAGTCGAGTCGTTTGCTAATCGCCATTTTTATAAAACGTAAAGTTTAAAGTCAAACATTTTTAGCGGCGTTACAATATCATCGGAAGGTGAATATTTTGTTAGCATTAGCTTAATCTTTAGAGCTCTTTCCAGAACTTCACATATGGTGTTTTATATGTTATGAAAAGGGCACTTTTATTCATATTATTAATGATATTATATTACATTATTTTTAGCGCAAAACGGTTTATATAAGGTGTTTGGTAAAAACTCGTTCAGAGCTTAAATCAATAGACATATAACCGTTCAATTGTTAAATGTAACACAAACCGGTATTCATACTTAATAGAACGAATTATAAATTGTATATAAGACTCTCCTTTTGTCCTGATCTTTCTTTCAATATTGTCAGTACCAACATTTTATTACGTAAGGTGGTGTTGAAAGATAAACATAAAGGACATATTGTTCTTCTTAAAACGTCGTGCGTCTCTAATGAGCAACAATTATTGGAATACGGGACTCAGGGGAAGGGTATTACAGCTCTATTGCCTAGTTCAATAAGTGATAAGCCTCCCCTGAAGAGTTGTCGTTCTTAAATTGATTCAACTTCCGGTTAGCAACGAAATCCGAGATGGCGACGAACAATAAAGTAGAGTGTGACATAGTTTTTGAACGATTATCAGTGCGTGAATTACGATTATATCTGAGAGTCCGAGGAGAAAATGTATCAGGAAATCGACCAGAATTGATCAAAAGAGCCAGGGGGCTTATGAAATTAGGAAAGAGGACGCTAAAAGAGATTGAAATCTCGGACAACGTAGATCATGATGTTCGTCCATGTCAATTTTTTAAAAAGCCCTTGGAGAGAAATTACCCACGCCTTCGGATATAAAGGAATGCTGGGATGAGAATTTAGATAAAGTTCAAAATTTTCGTAAGGAGGACTTGTATAACTATTTGGTATTAAGCAAATCAATGACTCATGACAAGGAAAATTGGAACGCCAAGCGTCAATTGAAAGCGTCAGTGTTTTACAAAGACAGACATGTGGGCAGTGTAAGATACAACCAGATTACCCAGAGTGTTCATATTGCTATGTGCGAGCAAAGGTTAAACCACCCCTTCCAACAGACAACAAGAAAAACAGATTAAGATGCTTGGGTCTGTCTGACTAAGATGGCAGGAATGGTTCATGCTGCTGGCTGCAACTGCACTGCTGGGTAAGAACTAGGATAGAGTAAGACTAACAGATTCATGTTAAACTCATTAAGATTTGAAAATACATATGGGTACCCATGTAGTTCGAATAAAATATATCTTTGTAACACAATGCTTTAAACAGTTAAAAGTTTTATGAAACAAGTAAAAACTTACATGTAGATGCGAAGTATATTTATTTGAAATTGTAATATTACCTGAGTATATTGTTTTAAACGCAATCAGGCCACTGACTTTTACATGTGATGATTTTTTTTTCAATTGACAAGAGTTAGAGAAAAGTAATAAATTGATTATAAATTATGTTTAATTTCATTTCAGAGAGGGCGAATCATGCAATCATTTGGCAGCGCTGCTAAATGCATTAGTTGACTTAACAGACAATCGGAAAGATGAAACAGAAGCATCAACCTCAAAACCATGTAAGTAATATCGGCCTCGGAAACGGAAACTCAGTCCTCAGAAGTCGCAAAACATTACTTTCAAAAAAGAAAATATCAAGAAAAGACTACTGAACTTGAACCTAAACACAAGCAACATTGAATGCATATATAATGGCCAGTGTAAAACCGCTGAATCGTCATTCACTGTGTCTTAAATTATAGAGCTGTTCCGAAACCAGATGTCATCATTACATATAACAAGTGAGGACTGTGTACGAATAGAAAAAATGACAAAGGTCAAAGCAAGTACGACACATGGATGGAAGCTAGGATAGGGCGCAATACAAGTTCTATGTTTGGGACTGCATGTAAGAAGAAAGTGGATACAAAACCTGATTGTATCATAAAAACATCATGGGCAATTCTGAATTTGATACTGAAGCTACAAGGTGGGGGAGAAACAATGAAGCAGCAGCACGTCGAGTTTACTAGAATATCATTCAGACATCACATCCTGGATTGAAGGTTTTTGGATCTGGACTAGTAATTAATGTAGATCACCCACATTGAGAGACAAATCCTGATGGTATTGTGGACTGTTGTGAAAAGTGCCAGGACAGGAGTGGTGTTTTGGAAATTAAATGTTCTTACAAACATAGGAATGCTACTGTTTATGAGGCCTCTCAAGACAAACCTTTTGTTGTTATGTGCTCAAAGGAAAGATTTCATTAAAAAGACACATTCTTTCTATTACCAAATCCAAGCTCAGATGGCACTGACTGGACGACATTGATGTGACTTCTTCATGTGGACATTGAAAGGACATTTTGTCGAAAGAAATCCCTTTTTTGGAAAGAAATTTCATCACAGTTGAATTTGTTTTACGAACAGTATGTTCTTCCAGAATTCTTTACGGAGCGCATTAAACGCGGAAAGAAACTTGTGTAAATGGATTCTTCGACCGACAACGGGAATCATCAAACTGTGAAAGTGGATTGATTAATTTATTTAATTCATATTGCTTGTGTACCATTAATAGTTGCATTTGACAAAAGACTGTAAAAGACAATTGATCATCCATTCATAATATGTCATTTGAATATATTGAGGTCCATTTATTAAATATATTCTGACTTCTTTGTATGTTTTCAACACATAATGTGTTGTTGTTTTGTTTTTAAATGCTGGTAATAAAAGTTGATATGTCTTATTTGTGCTTTTATCTTGCATGAATACAACATTCATCTTTATATCATAAGGTTTTAACCTGATAGCATACACAGATGGCCACATAATAAAATTATGTGTTACAGGCAATGCTTTGAAAAAAGAAGAACGGATAAGTTTTTGCCAGATTTAGTCTTACAATGAAGCGTTCCATAAAAGCACTTATAATAATTGAAGTTTAACTCCTAACAAAAATCCTAGCTTGGCACAGATATCTTTAATTGCATGAAACACATAACTTTTTGTTAGGGCCTTATCACAAAACATACAAAGAATGGTACTTGTATCTTTATCCATTATTAATGCAAGGAAAAACAATTAAATCAACAAACAAAACAATTCTAGCGCATTAAATATTCAAACAAATAATGAAAAGTAGCGAAATGTCAGAAGCATTAGAAGCATGATTAGAATACTTCTATAACCCTTTCCCACTCAGAAGCGAAGATAATATGGCTATGTGCAAACAGCATAGAACCAGAACAGCCTGCGAGTAACTCATAGTCTGTTCAGGACTTATACTGTTTGCTGCTCATCAGTATCTTAGGGTAAGAGATAAAGCCTTTAAAACTTGAATTTAGTAAGAAAGGTCTTTACTTTTATGTAACTTTCTAATGGAATACAAATGCGTCAAAATATGTATCTATTGAAGTTTTAAAGGCTTTATCTCTCACCCTAAGATACTGATGAGCAGCAAACAGTATAAGTCCTGAACAGACTATGAGTTACTCGCAGGCTGTTCTGGTTCTATGCTGTTTGCACATAGCCATATTATCTTCGCTTCTGAGTGGGAAAGGGTTATAGAAGTATTCTAATCATGCTTCTAATGCTTCTGACATTTCGCTACTTTTCATTATTTGTTTGAATATTTAATGCGCTAGAATTGTTTTGTTTGTTGATTTAATTGTTTTTCCTTGCATTAATAATGGATAAAGATACAAGTACCATTCTTTGTATGTTTTGTGATAAGGCCCTAACAAAAAGTTATGTGTTTCATGCAATTAAAGATATCTGTGCCAAGCTAGGATTTTTGTTAGGAGTTAAACTTCAATTATTATAAGTGCTTTTATGGAACGCTTCATTATAAGACTAAATCTGGCAAAACTTATCCGTTCTTCTTTTTTCAAAGCATTGCCTGTAACACATAATTTTATTATGTGGCCATCTGTGTATGCTATCAGGTTAAAACCTTATGATATCAAGATGAATGTTGTTTGCATGCAAGATAAAAGCACAAATAAGACATATCAGCTTTTATTACCAGCATTTAAAAACAAAACAACAACACATTATGTGTTGAAAACATACATAGAAGTCAGAATATATTTAATAAATGGACCTCAATATATTCAAATGACATATTATGAATGGTTGATCAATTGTCTTTTACAGTCTTTTATCAAATTCAACTATTAATGGTACACAAGCAATATGAATTAAATTAATTAATCAATCCACTTTCACAGTTTGATGATTCCCGTTGTCGGTCGAAGAATCCATTTACACAAGTTTCTTTCCGCGTTTAATGCGCTCCGTAAAGAATTCTGAAAGAACATACTGTTCGTAAAACAAATTCAACTGTGATGAAATTTCTTTCCAAAAAAGGGGTTTCTTTCGACAAAATGTCCTTTCAATGTCCACATGAAGAAGTCACATCAATGTCGTCCAGTCAGTGCCATCTGAGCTTGAATTTGGTAATAGAAAGAATGTGTCTTTTTAATGAAATCTTTCCTTTGAGCACATAACAAAAAAAGGATTTGTCTTGAGAGGCCTCATAAACAGTAGCATTCCTATGTTTGTAAGAACATTTAATTTCCAAAACACCACTCCTGTCCTGGCACTTTTTACAACAGTCCACAATACCATCAGGATTTGTCTCTCAATGTGGGTGATCTACATTAATTACTAGTCCAGGTCCAAAAACCTTCAATCCAGGATGTGATGTCTGAATGATATTCTAGTAAACTCGAGGTGCTGCTGCTTCATTGTTTCTCCCCCACATTGTAGCTTCAGTATCAAATGCAGAGTTGTCCATGATGTTTTTATGATACAATCAGGTTTTGTATCCACTTTCTTCTTTCATGCAGTCCCAAACATAGAACTTGTATTGCGCCCTATCCTAGCTTCCATCCATGTGTCGTTCTTGCTTTGACCTTTGTCATTTTTTTCTATTCGTACACAGTCCTCACTTGTTATATGTAATGATGACATCTGGTTTCGGAACAGCTCTATAATTTAAGACACAGTGAATGACGATTCAGCGGTTTTACACTGGCCATTATATATGCATTCAATGTTGCTTGTGTTTAGGTTCAAGTTCAGTAGTCTTTTCTTGATATTTTCTTTTTTGAAAGTAATGTTTTGCGACTTCTGAGGACTGAGTTTCCGTTTCCGAGGCCGATTCTACTTACATGGTTTTGAGGTTGAAGCTTCTGTTTCATCTTTCCGATTGTCTGTTAAGTCAACTAATGCATTTAGCAGCGCTGCCAAATGATTGCATGATTCGCCCTCTCTGAAATGAAATTAACATAGTTTATAATCAATTTATTACTTTTCTCTAACTCTTGTCAATTGAAAAAAAAATCATTACATGTAAAAGTCAGTGGCCTGATTGCGTTGAAAACAATATACTCAGGTAATATTACAATTTCAAATAAATATACTTCGCATCTACATGTAAGTTTTTACTTGTTTCATAAAACTTTTAACTGTTTAAAGCATTGTGTTACAAAGATATATTTTATTCGAACTACATGGGTACCCATATGTATTTTCAAATCTTAATGAGTTTTACATGAATCTGTTAGTCTTACTCTATCCTAGTTCTTACCCAGCAGTGCAGTTGCAGCCAGAAGCATGAACCATTCCTGCCATCTTAGTCAGACAGACCCAAGCATCTTAATCTGTTTTTCTTGTTGTCTGTTGGAAGGGGTGGTTTAACCTTTGCTCGCACATAGTAATGTGAACACTCTGGGTAATCTGGTTGTATCGTACACTGCCCACATGTCTGTCTTTGTAAAACACTGACGCTTTCAATTGACGCTTGGCGTTCCAATTTTCCTTGTCATGAGTCATTGATTTGCTTAATACAAAATAGTTATACAAGTCCTCCTTACGAAAATTTTGAACTTTATCTAAATTCTCATCCCAGCATTCCTTTATATCCGAAGGCGTGGGTAATTTCTCTCCAAGGGCTTTTTAAAAAATTGACATGGACGAACATCATGATCTACGTTGTCCGAGATTTCAATCTTTTTTAGCGTCCTCTTTCCTAATTTCAAAAGCCCCCTGGCTCTTTTGATAAATTCTGGTCGATTTCCTGATACATTTTCTCCTCGGACTCTCAGATATAATCGTAATTCACGCACTGATAATCGTTCAAAAACTATGTCACACTCTACTTTATTGTTCGTCGCCATCTCGGATTTTGTTGCTAACCGGAAGTTGAATCAATTTAAGAACGACAACTCTTCAGGGGAGGCTTATCACTTATTGAACTAGGCAATAGAGCTGTAATACCCTTCCCCTGAGTCCCGTATTCCAATAATTGTTGCTCATAAGAGACGCACGACGTTTTAAGAAGAACAATATGTCCTTTATGTTTATCTTTCAACACCACCTTACATAATAAAATTTTGGTACTGACAATATTGAAAGAAATATCAGGACAAAAGGAGAGTCTTATATACAATTTATAATTCGTTCTATTAACTTAAAGTATTAATACCGGTTTGTGTTACATTTAACAATTGAACGGTTATATGTCTATTGATTTAAGCTCTGAACAAGTTTTAACCAAACACCTTATATAAACCGTTTTGCGCTAAAAATAATGTAATATAATATCATTAATAATATGAATAAAAGTGCCCTTTTCATAACAAATAAAACACCATATGTAAAGTTCTGGAAAGAGCTCTCAAGATTAAGCTCGTGCTAACAAAATATTTACCTTCCGATGATATTGTAACGCCGCTAAAAATGTTTGACTTTAAACTTTACGTTTTATAAAAATGGCGATTAGCAAACGACTCGACTATATTAACTACTTGCACGCGTTGAAACGTTCCGTTTCAGACACTGGTTGTCTCCTACAATGAAACTCGAATACCATTACACAGAAGCTTGTATATCTGTAACTATGCGTCTATAATTTTCTGAGTCAATGATATATATGAGTTTCAGAGCTTATTTTATTTATTAGTGATTCAAGTTGGTGGTGGCCGTGAGCATGAAAGAGGAACGCGCCATCAAGCTAGCGTTGGCTTGCGTGATCTGTAAAAGTACATGCAATGGTCGAAAAATGTTTTATTTTTTTCCTCTTAAACACATCATGTTCATTTCAACAGTCATTCGAAAAAGTGGCAAAAATACACACACACAAAAAACGGTATTCATAAAATTAAGTATTTGTAACAATTTCATAGTTGTAAAATTATGATATTTAAAAAAAAATGGACATTCATTAGCGGCTATTTTTCTATAAGTATAATGTAATGGTCTTGTTAAGAGTTTCAAATAATTGTATAATTTTTATGAGCAAATTTTTTTATCATATTAAAGAAGCAGCAAAGATTATCATTCTGAAACACTTTTAAAAGAACACCGTTCGCCAGACCATTGCTTAAGGCATTTAAACCTATTCTCTGAACTTTATAACGCTATTTAGTGAAAAATTAAGGACCAGGGGTATTGTTCTATATACTAATTGAATGAATATGTTGAGCAATAAATAGATATGAATACAATGTATCGAATAAATTAATTGTTTTAATTACTTTATTAAAAAAATCTATGTTAAAAAACGATATTTAATTATACCATGATAATCGAAATGCGTGTAATACGTGTACTCAAATGCGATGATTTTAAACAATAGCAGACATGTACATTTGTATCATAATTTAATTGTTCTATATCAATGCATTTACCCATAATATTAGCAAACAATAGCCGTACCAAGACTCGACAATTCTTCTTCTATAATTTTCTATATTTATGTATTCAAATAATAAGATCCAAGAGAGAAAACTGCGCAAAAAGATCAATCACGACTAATCTCCAGTCTCTTATCTCTCGCGCCCCTCGTTTTGTGTTAACCGTTTTATAATTTCAAGAACGGTTAATGGAAGCAGGCGTGTGTTTCAATTTTCATATTGATTTTTGTACTATTAAAATTGAAACGAAATATGAATAGCGAAATAAGTGTTTTGTTTTGTTTTGTTCTATTATTAGTACATCAAAAAACGATACAAAGAACTCAATTTTGGTCATTATTATTTTTTGTTTGTTAAGGCTATAAGAAAATCGGAATATGAACTAATATACGTTGATTCTTGTTTTTCGGTGTATCGAATGCAAAACGAAGAAGGAAACGACTGTATATACACCAACCAGTACAAAATGTTCCGCAATATGCGCTTTTTCCGTTTTTTTTTTGTTTTAAATGACCTAAAATCACATTAGGGGATGGAAAAATATATATGTTATGCATACAAAACTGACCTGCATGAAAACATGGCATTTTTGTTCGAACACAGGATCGTTTGCTTAAAAAAGGGAACGTTTATAATTATACATCACATATCAGGTCGGACAGTAACATCCAAAATGCAACAATGTTTTACCAAGAAACGACTAATATTAGTTCGAATACATTACTTTGCGCGCCTAATTAAACAAGAAGATGATGCATGTATTATTCGAGAACAAACAACATTTTGTATTATGATAATGTTATTATTTGAAATGCATTCACATATGCTAATTTTACGTTGTGCAATTTTTTATGATGTTTGATGCTATTTCAGGTTCCTTGATCACAACCGATTACGCAACATTTCCCAGGCGACGTTCAGGGGCTTGACAAAACTAATCTCTCTGTGAGTTACAATCGACAAATGTTTTCTGGTGAAATAAATGCCGTCAAGCTATGCATGTATACATGCCTCAATCTGCTGTCTTCTTGACGAAATGGAAGACATTTCTCTATTGTTGATTATTTGTCTTAAGAATGCACTATATACATTGCGCTTTTCTTAGCGTTCTGTGCAGAATGCTGTTTATCAATGAAACTGTGAAATAATCTTGTCTATTGCTAACTTTTGTGTTTGAATAAAGGAACCTGATTGCCTTTTCCATATAAGTACATACGCCGTCGGATGTCAAAAAGTTATTAGTTTATTTAAAATATTTGTTAAAGTATTCCATAGCTGAAGAGTAATCGTGCATTGCTTAATTTAACGTTGTTTTTGTTAAAGGTCTTTAGAAAACATCGAACTCGAATCCATAGACGACGGTGTATTTGAAGAAGTGCCGAATTTGACCGTTCTGTAAGACATTTTCAGAGTTTTAATACAGTTCTGTACAGTTTAAAATGCACAATAATGAGTTTGTAATTTTATTATCGGTTCAGGCATCACCGCCTGTCGTTTTCAATTACAAAATGCGTAATTAACACATTTTCTTTATACATGTTACAAACCTTTGATTAAATGAACACATTTCTTTAATTTTAAATACTGCTGACAGAATTGCATAACACTAAATTAATTAAAGCTTTAAAAAATATATCTAAATATAGTTCAGAATACCAATTTATGTATAAATAGATCGGCGTATCTGTTCTGGCAAGATACATGTTCGTACTTCATTTGACACATAAATGTATTGTGACCAAAACTACACTTAAAGTCATGTAATACAATCTTCGTTTTTAAATGAATTGCTTTTGTTTCTGTTTGAATAATTGACTAGTTATTGGTTGAATTCCAAATTTATTTTTCCATATCTGTTCGAAAGAAAATATGGTATTACTGTACTGTTTTTTTTCATTGTATTACAATATAACGATTGATGCAAAGCATCAAAGGACGTCGGTAATTTCAGTGTAAAAGGCACTCAATGAAGTTACATGGAACGATGGTTTTTCTACTGTAAATATTAATATATTGGCCGATTATTTTAAACAAAATAAAAAAAGATACTGGTATAACCATTATCTATGATTTTGTGATATAACCCCCAAATAACCATTATCTATAATGTTGTGTTATAACCCCAAATAACCATTATCTATAATTTTGTGTTGTAACCCCCAAATATTACATAGTTCATTTTATTTACATTGGTTTCCTATATTTTTACTGGCATCCGTGTGCAGTTTTCATTAATGGAACAGAACTGTGAAGGTTTTAAAAAATCTGCTTCATCTTGTAAGCGTAATTTTATATTTTGCTCAACTTCAAGGGGAGACGATTCTGAACATATTCTTATTTACGATAGGGGTTGAGTACTTATTGATATGAAAACACTGTAAAAATTTGAAAAAAAAATGAATGAAAACTGTAAATTCCTTAAAGAAGATGCATTTCACAATACTTACGAATTCCGTAAGAGATCATAAAAGATTTATTGCTCCGATATTCGTCATATATACTTGTATTTTAAAGGCTGTTTGTTTTCCAAATCCACAATACGGGCTTCATCATATTCTCCTATGGAACACGTGATCGCATGTCCTGTCCTAAGTATCTCAGCGTGTCACAAAAAAATAATTAGAGAATTTCACTATATTTAGGTACAAATGGTTAGATTACATTGCATTTGTTTAATATGACGTTATGTGTGTATTATAAATGGGTTGTAGGTGCGGTTCCGGCGTAAGTTCAAGTTCTTTCCTTAACGATTTAAATGCCTTAGTGTCCATCAACGTGTTTTTTTAATCAATTGCGTACCAGAAATAAACACAAGTTTAGTGTTGTTTTCTGTTTCGAATCATAATGGTCAGAGAGAAATAAATTAAGCGAAAAACAAAAATGCAAGTATTATATACACGTGGGGCAAGGTGCATCAACATCCGCACATGGTTCAGAGGTATCAGAGCGTCGTTTAATTTTTTTTAATTCATCAGATACTCTATGTAGTAAATTATCTCAAACAACACTACATACAATTTTATATCTTTAGCCCTTGTTTGGGAAATTTAAGTTGTCTGAATTATTTTTAAGCATGAAACGAACAAAATGAATGTGATTATATTGTATTTATAACACATATACTTTGATGGCATGTTTTAATTTATGATGATTCAATGACAAATTGTTTTATTTGAAGGAAAGCTATCCGTTTTAAACATGTTGTTCTTGCGACACACACATTTTCAGTTATAAGAGGTATTGAATGTTTTCCGTAATGAGGTTCTTGCTTGTTGTTACAAACACGCGATACAAATAGAATTTTGTAGTCGCAGGAATGATTGTCGTACTAACTGTGTTTTAGGGGCAACAAATTGTTTATCAATCTTCTAAACTGCATAAAACTTTATTTATTGGTATCATTACCTTATTGACTATGAATTCAGTTTTCATTTGAATATCCGAAAAAGCATACACTATTTGCGCAACCGGTGTTACAGTCAAAACAAATTTGCGTAAAACTAAACTGCCGCGTAAGTCCTTAAGATTCAAGAGGTTACGTTACAAAGTTTTATATTTTTAGCATTTACTATTTGTACTATTAAGTAAAAATAACGATTTTTCGAATGCGTGTTTAGTTATACAAATGAACAACATTATTGTCGCTGTGTCGTAAAAAGATTCGTAAAAGATTCGTAGAAAATGTATGGTCAAGTTAGAAAATTTCTTATTCTTATACGGCTTGAATGACAAATAAGGATAAGTCCCTTTTTCCTTATTCAGGGGCGAAAACAAATAGCAAATTATGCCTGATAACTAAATAAAAAGTAGAATTGTTAGAATAAATATTTTAAAACAATAACAACATTGATTTTCAAAGTTATTTAGTGCATTTTCTTTAATGCTCAACATTGTTTTAAATTAGAACATGTTAGTTGTACATAGGGTTTTAACAAGGAAAACGGCAAATAAAGGAACATAGTTTTTTTTGTCTATTGCAGAAAAACCCTGAATAAACGTAGACGTAGACATACATTGGACTTTATCTTTTTGACGTACTAACAAGCAAAAGAATGTTCAATGGCATGTGGTACATTTTCGTATCTACAAATATTTGTCAAATAAGCACTACCAGTTCCTTTTTCGATTTGAATCAGGAAATAGTTGCTTTGGTTTTGTTCGGCCGAAAAAATAGATTATAGCAGAAATATGTTAGAACAATTATATGGGTTTTTAATACATTAATAGAGGTATTTATAGCTATGCGGTACATTGTGTCACATGTGGAAGTACTGTTATAAGTAGAAAAGTCTTAATTAAGATTTCTATAAGAAATAAGGAACTGGTTCTTTAGTTCTTATTTTAAAGGCAAATGAAATATAAATCAACCAAATGTGTTCGATGACTTGTACGTGAATATTCAACCAATTTTAAGTTTTAATAATAGTTTAATGTCATTAAGTTCGCCGTTTTCAGTTACCACGCGTCCCAAACAATGTTAAGTTGTTCTGTGTAGTACTTTAACGTATGAACTCAAGTATATTTAAATGCAAATTTCTGTCATCCAGGCAGATTGAAAGGGGCCTTTTCCCGTTATGGTAAATTGCCACAATTAAACAAATTGTTTCATATTCGCAAAGTTTCGTTATAGTTATGATATATGTGAAGAAACAGTTATACTAAACATTTACCGTGATCTACAAGATCATAAGATTATATGTATCTGTTGATGATTTAAAAACCTGAAAATTATAAGGCGTTGCAACGGAAACAATTGCATAATTTAGAGAGTTCTGTTGTGTCGTTATATTTGGTATTTCTACGAGGATTTGTTATAAAAAGCTTAAAGTTACCTTTGATATGTTTGCGTCGCGTGGTCATTAGGAATGATAATATTTAACGTTAGTATAACATGTTCTTGTAGAAAAGGTATCAGGCAAGTGTTCCTGTGTTTTGTAAGTACCAATACACCTACAAATGATGCAGTCACTTGTGGTGTCAATTTGACTGTCGAGCATATTGAAATACAGCACGCACGTTTTAAACGATCTTCTTTCTCTTTTGTTGGTGCGTTTTGAAAACACTCAGATCGTAATATATTTTTTTTCTTTTCGAAATTGAAATAGGACAGACATTCGCCACTATCACTATTCAATGAAACATATATTTTTTTTCGGTGTGTATGTTTAAATTTAACTTTACTAAGGTTTCTTGAAAGGAAAAGCAAGAGGAAAATCGAACGTCATCGTAATATCAAATTCTTAAATTTAAGGAAAGTTTAATTTGTGCACTTGTTAAAGGAACATAAGAACACAACTATTTATTGATAAACAACTTCTATATAGATATTCTTGAAAAGATACTTACATTAAATATGCAGGATTTTAGAAATCAATTTCTCAAAATCAAATTGTGTGATACAACCAATTAGAAAATTAAAGTCATGTAATATATGGAAGGGAATTTCCGCCAGTGCATGCATGCTTCTAAATTACAATTTTTTTTTGCTAAATTTCCATTTTAGTTTACTTCATGACAACACCATGTTGATATATTACAATTGGTATTACCCGCGATTACATGCATGTTGCTTAATGACAATTGCATTTTGCTTTGTTTTATTTGTATTAAAAAACAGCGTCTTCCTTGCGTGTTTATGCTTTTTTGTATCAGTTAGTGTTACATTACTTGCATACTTCGTTTCAATGTTTACTCGATGTATGCAAATCATGTATTCTTGATAGTTAATGACAAATGAATCATGTCTGTTAAAAAGTTCATGTGTCTATCTTCTTGTTGCTGAACTATAATCATTTTAATACTAAGTTATGCGTGAAAATGCATATTTATTGTAAGTTTTACCAAGCGAAATGACTAAGCACAAGGCAGCAGCTCACATGAAGTAAGCCGAATGCCGACTGCATTAAGACGAACGCATTAGTATACTGAATTCATATAAGAGACGGGGAACCATTGTTTTCTATTAATTTTCGGTAGTTATCGGTAGTGTTCGTAAAAATGTTACTTGTATGCACGGTTTTGTTACCCAGACAAATTACTCCATCGCGCCATTTCAAACGTGTGGTCACCTCTCTATTCTAAAAGGTAAAGTATTATTGTTTATTACGTAAATTGCATACTATTGTATTATCCATTTCGAGCGCTAGGCTTTCATTATGCTTTCGAGCAATGCCCGTTTGAAGTAAATTGGCGTGATCCCTGATTATAAACTTGTTCTCATTTACGTTCCAAACGTCGTGTTGAGCGGGTTTTATCCGGATGTAGTGTCTTCCGGACGTTTTTAACTATTCCTATTTCCGATTGATCATTCGTAACCTCTTATCGAATCATGTCATTTGCATCAAAATAAATAATGCATTATTAAGATAATTTCATATGTTTTAAAGTAAGCTATATAAATATTTTTTTAGATATGGTTATTTTGAAAATTGTAAATGCATGCCTATGTAATCTGGGGAATTTACATCGTGTGGTCATTCGCAATGAAATCCCGATTCAGGACTCAGAGAGTGTCAATTATCCTTAGTAAAGATGTTGTATAAAAATGCAGAAGCAGTCTGACAAAACTTTTGGCTGTTCAGTGGTTGTTACACTCGCTTTTCACCTAGGTGACCTGGGTTCACTTCTCATACTCGAGATGTGCGTTCAAAGGCGCTTTACAGTTTTTCTCTGATCATTGGGTCATAAGTCGTCCGTTAACATCTTGGCGCAGTATGCAGCCACGGCACATTGGCTTATTTCCCTCACAGGTACCCATTTATACACCTGGGTGGAGAGGAGCAGATGTGGGATAAATTTGTTGCTCAAGGAAATTCCAGTGGTCAGGGCGGGATTCGAGCCCGGGACCTCTCGATCCCTACGCCAGCGTCCTACCATTAGACCACTGCTCTCACATGACAAAAAACATAAAAATCACACTATATTTCTTTTGACATTTTATCTAATTAGTATTTATGAGCTATTCGATTTAGCTATGAATATTCTGGGCTGAAGGAATGAAGTAATAAGTGAGTAGCTAAAGAATCTATAGAAAATCATATTAATTTCTAGTACTGAAACTTCATGGCATACTCTCGCTATTACAAGAAAATGCAGATGATGGGATGGCTATCCTGAGTAAGGGCAAGTACCCATCAGCTTATAAGGTCGTGAAACTATTCGAACCAACCTTTTTGAATAAACAGGAGGAAAAAGAAATTGAGGAACTCATCATCTACCATTGGAACATCTTCCTAAAAAAAGTTGAAAGTAAGTGTGTTTTTAACCTATTTGGTTATGGTTTAGGTCAAAATTTGCACTTGGAGTCTACATGTGAGGAAGGCTTCTAGATGGCTTGTGCTAGGTCGGTGGTTCATATGAAAATTATTGTAAGATAATAGCAAAAAAAAAAACTTATGATCCATAAAGCATGATTGTGTCCACAGATGTTGATGGGAAGAAAAGTAAAACTTTTTTTTAAACCAATGTTATTTTAGTGGACTTAAGTACCCAGGTGAATGATTGTGGGTCATTATGGGCTCTTGTTAGATTTTCTCCTACTTTTAGCTCACCTGAGCACAACGTGCTCATGGTGAGCTTTTGTGATCGCCTTTTGTCCGTCGTACGTAGTGCGGCGTCAACATTTGCCATGTTAACTCTCTAGAGGCTACATTTATTTTCCGATCATCATGAAACTTGGTCAGAAGATTTGTCCCAATTTTATCTTGGATGAGTTTGAAAATGGTTTTGGCTGCTTTAAAAACATGGCCACCAGGGGCGGGTCATTTTTCCTTATATGGTTATATATGGCTAAAGTAAAACCTTGTTAACACTCTAGAGGCCACATTTATTGTGCAATCTTCATGATTGGCAAGAAGATTGGTCTCAATGATATCTTGGACCAGTTCAAAAATAATTATGTTTGCTTGAAAAACATGACTTCCAAGGGGCGGGGCATTTTCCTTATATGGCTATAGTTAAATCTTGTTAACACTCTAGAGGCCACATTTACTGGCCGATCTTCATGACACTTGGTAGGAAGATTCATCCCAATAATATCTTGGATGAGTTTAAAAATGATGCCGGTTGGTTGAAAAACATGGCTGCCAGGGGGCAAGGCATTTTTCCTTATATGGCTATAGTAAAAACTTGTTAAACACTTTAGAGGCCACTTTTATTTTCCGATCTTCATGAAACTTGGTCATAAGATTTGTCCCAATAAAATCTTGTTATCTCAGGTGAGTGACTTTGGGCCTTTCGGTCTTGTTTAATGAAAATTTGTATATTCAGATTTTGATTATATAAGTGATAAATATTTTAACTGGTATTTCCGATTAAATCCAATGAGGGCATCTGAAATCAGCCCACCATAAAACCTTATAGGTGACCGGTAATTTACCTTGATAATCATTATAGAAATGTAGTTAAAACGTTCTCTTGTCATTTCTTGATAGGTGGTAATGTCAGTACACAATGGATTTAACTGGGGGAAGGTGAACATATAACCGAGTCCGTCATCACTCTAAACATGGGACATGTAATGCAATCTCTTGTCGGATGCCCAAGGATCCCCACAAATATGAGGAAAGGATCTGGTAGAATCGAGTTTGACCATATACAAGCTCGGCTTTCCACAGAAAATACATGTGCTCCCTCCCTCTGTTTTTCTTCAACAAAATTGTAAATAGAGCCACAATTTATTGTTAAGTGATTTTAGCTCACCTGTCACGAGATGACATGGTGCGCTTATGTGACCGTGTGATATCCGGCGTTCGTTGTGTGTGCGTATGTGCGTCCGTCAACAATGTGTTTGTGTAGACAGTAGAGGGCACAGTTTTCATCCAATCTTAATGAAATTTGGTCAGAATGTTTATCTTGATAAAATCTGGTTGGAATTAAATTCGGGACATCTGGGGTTAAAAAAACTAGGTCACTAGGTCACATAATAGGTCAAATAATAGAGAAACCTTGTGGTGAGCTAATATGACCGTGTGATGTACGGCGTCCGTTATGTGTGCGTGTGTGCGTCCGTCAACAATTGGTTTGTGTAGATAGTAGAGGGCAGTTTTCATCCAATCTTTATGAAATTTGGTCAGAATGTTTATCTTGATGAAATCTGGTTTGGGATTGTATTTGGGTCATCTGGGGTCAAAAACTAGGTCACTATGTCAAAAACTAGGCCACATAATTGGTCAAATAATAAAAAACCTTTTGTAGACAATAGAGGTCGCAGTTTCTATCCAATCTTTATGAAATTTGGCCAGAATGTTTATCTTAATGAAATCTGGCTTGGGATTGTATTTGGGTCATCTGAGGTCAAAAACTAGATAAAATAATAGAAAAACCGTCAACAATTTGTTTGTGTAGACAGTAGAGGTCACAGTTTTCATCCAATCTATGAAATTTGGTCAGAATGTTTATCTTGATGAAATCTGGGTTGGGATTGTATTTGGGTCATCTTGGGCAAAAACTAGGTCACTAGGTCAAAAACTAGGTCACTAGGTGAAATAATAGAAAAACTTTATAGACAATAGAGGTCGCAGTTTTCATCCAATCTTTATGAAATTTGGTCAGAATGTTTATCTTGATGAAATCTGGCTTGGGATTGTATTTGGGTCATCCTGGGTCAAAAACTAGGTCAGTAGGTCAAATAATAGAAAAACCTTGTGTAGACAATAGAGGTCACAGTTTTCATCCAATATTAATGAAATTCGGTCAGAATGTTTGTCTTGATGAAATCTGGGTTAGGATTGTATTTTGGTCATCTTGGGTCAAAAACTAGGTCACTAGGTCAAATAATAGAAAAACCTTGTGTAGACAATAGAGGTTACAGTTTTCATCCAATCTTTATAAAATTTGATCAGAATGTTTATCTTGATGAAATCTGTGTTGTGATTGTATTTGGGTCACCTGGGGTCAAAAACTAGGTCAATAGGTCAAATATTAGAAAAACCTTGTGTAGACAATAGAGGTCACAGTTTTCATCCAATCTTTATGAAATTTAGTCAGAATGTTTATCGTGATGAAAACTGGGTTGGAATTGTATTTGGTTAGTCAGGTGAGCGATTCAGGGCCATCATGGCCCTTTTGTTTTGCAAATGTCGGTATGTTGGTCCGTCCGTCCACCAGATGGTTTCCGGATGATAACTCAAGAACGCTTTGGCATAGGATCATGAAACTTCATAGGTACATTGATCATGACTGGCAGATGACTCCTGTTGATTTTGAGGTCACTAGGTCAAAGGTCAAGGTCACGGTGACTCGACACAAAAAAATGGTTTCCGGATAATAACTCAAGAACGCTTACGCCTAGGATCATGAAACTTCATAGGTACATTGATCATGACTCGCAGATGAGACCTCTTGATTTTCAGGCCACTAGCTCAAAGGTAAAGGTCACGGTGACTCGAACCAGTAAAATGGTTTCCGGATGATAACTTAAGAACGCTTACGCCTAGGATCATGAAACTTTATAGGTACGTTGATCATGACTCGCAGATGACCCCTATTGATTTTCAGGTCACTACGTCAAGGTCATGGTGACTCTAACCAGTAAAATGGTTTTCGGCTGATAACTCAAGAACATTTACGCCTAGGATCATGAAACTTCATAGGTACATTGATCATGACTCGCAGATGACCCCTATTTATTTTCAGGTCACTAGGTCAAGGGCATGGTGACTCGAACCAGTAAAATGGTTTTCGGCTGATAACTCAAGAACACTTACGCCTAGGATCATGAAACTTCATAGGTACATTGATCATGACTCGCAGATGTCCCCTATTGATTTTCAGGTCACTAGGCCAAAGGTCAAGGTCGCGGTGACTTGACACAGTAAAATGGTTTCCGGATGATAACTCAAGAAAGCTTACGCCTAGGATCATGAAACTTCATTGGTACATTGATCATGACTCACAGATGACCCTATTGATTTTCAGGTCAAAGGTCAAGGTCACAGTGACAAAAAACGTATTCACACAATGGCTGCCACTACAACTGACAGCCCGTATGGGGGGGCATGCATGTTTTACAAACAGCCTTTTTTTTGCTTGGTCCAGCCCAAATGAAGTCATAAAATTTTTAATTTATTGTGTTCATGGTGTCCACTCTTGGTTTTGGTTGTGATATAAATAAGTGAGTCAAGTAAAGTTAGAAGCTTAGATTTGACAATAGTATCTTTTCTAGCAGTGTCATATTTCTACGATTCCAATGACTTATTGAATTTTGAATACTTTTAATTTTGTTCTCAAAATTTACCATTACCATGTTTTCTAAGTTAACATTAAAAATAATCCCAATAACTTTCTAAGCAGAAGATCCCCCATGTCAGTTTGTATTTAGTTGGTGTTTTTTTGGATATGTTTCATCAGGAAATAAAAAGATATTTTGTATTCTATGTATTTTATTGTTATACCTTTTATTTCCTTGCTTTTCCCTTATTTTAATAGCAAAAATGTCTGCACATATAATGAAAATGTATAAGCACTGATTTGAGTGTCTTTAAGGACAACCCTTCTCTATACAGAAAGTGCTTGACAAGAATCCATTTATTTGTATGGAGGTCGTAGTATTTTTCAAGAACATAGATATTCATTTTTGAAACATTGGCCCGAAATTAAAAAAGCACAAGATTGTTTCTATGAAATTGGACAGGGTATTGAATGTTTTCTCAAGTGTCGCGAGTTTCAGCGTATTCAATGAATCATAAAGTAATAGTGTTTTCACCAATAAATCAACCTCTTATGAAACAAGTTTGATCTTTGGAAATTAAAATATCAATTAATGTTTTTAATCTATTTGCAATGGAGCCTTATGCTAGTTTGTAAACCACATGAAGGTTAATGGTCGAAGTTGTTTATTCCCCCTGATCGAAAGATCGGGGGTAAACTGTTTTTGGCCTGTCTGTCATTCATTCATTGTGTGTCCCAAAACTTTAACCTTGGTTAAAGTTTGATAACTTTTGCAATATTGAAGATAGCAACTTCATATTTGGCATGCATGTGTATCTCACGGAACTGCACCTTTTGAGTGGTAACAAGTCAAGGTCATACTTCAAGGTCAAAGATCATTGTATTTTTCTTTCCTAAAACTTTAACCTTCATTAAAGTTTGGTCATAACTTTTTGAATATAGAAGATAGCAACTTGATATTTGGTATATATGTGTATCTCATGGAGCTGCACATTTTGAGTGGTGAAAGGTCAAGGTCATCCGTCAAGGTCAAATGTATGGCTTCAAAGTGGAGCTATAAGGGGCATTGTGTTTCTGACAAACACATCTTTTGTCTATTTATAACATCTCGGCTTGTTTTCTTATGGAATGCAACAAGTCCTCCAATAACTGTTTGTTACATGTATTTAAAAAAACAAACCTAATTTGAATATTCTCTTCAATATTGTAAGACAGTGGCGAGTTAAATGACTTGAAAGGAACAGGCACTACTTCTGCGCTCCAGTAGGCTGTAATCAGAAAGCTTTTAAAGGAACAGTTAAGACTACTAAATTGATTAATAACAAGAAATGTTTGAAACATGTATGACATCCTGAAATGCCATAAAATCCATATGCTTGCAGCTTGACCAGTGGCGTATCATATTGAAGTTTGCGTCTTTGTCATACACAAAAACTAAACCAAAAACTTAATTACAAGACAAAGACTCACATCTGATACTCCACATATCAAAATTGCAATATACGAATTTGTATTGCATTAAATTCAATAAATGTTTAGTTGTTCGAATCAAACCTTTTGAAAATAATGAGATGGTGACAATTGAACCCAGGAAGTCGGCGTCAATACTTTTTATTACGTAACATATTTTCCAATGTACACTTAATAAATATTACTAATTTAAATTACACAAGCCAACCAAACTTCAATTCAGTTCACTGTATTGAACAGTCTACAATTATCTGGGTATATGTAATTTAACAGTAACAAATTCACAAATTGTGTAGGTCTAGCTTGTGCCTTGGTTATTCCAGAGTAATGCCCCCTTAATTGAAATTGTCCCAATTTGGCCATTCTAGAGCTTTTTCACAGTACCTATTGCATATTATTAAATGAAACTAAAAAATAAATGTGTATAATCATTCTGCCGTGGTGAATGCATAAATTATGCTGGGATCAACTTGGTATTTCAAAAGTTATGCCCCCTTAATTAATTGAAATTGTGTATTTTTTCTGTCTTGAGCAGTTTCTAAAAAGATTTGGTCTGATGACATAAAATTTAAAATAAATGTTTAACATCTTAATGTGTTGGAACGCTTGCAAGCTCTATAGTTATCGCAGCTTTACTGAATAATATTGTGAATTTTATCTGTCTGCCATGTTTCATGGAATGCAATGAAAATCAAATTGAATGTGTATTGTCATTTTTCTGTGGTACTTGCATTAGTTTCGCTAGGAAGATTAGGTAATTTTAGATTTGTACCCTTTAATTGATTGAAACTAAAGGTCGTATGTTTTCATTCGGCACCGATACCATTTCATCATATTTGCTTGTAAGATTCATGAAATTCCATGTTATGGTTACAAAGAAACAACTCTTGACAGACATACTTTCTCAAGTTCAATCTATAAATAGGTCATTCATGTAAATCTGGGGTTACCAAGTTAATCCCGACAGAATCAACGCGTGCACCACCCCAGAATGATCATTAAATTACGCTCAAAACTAAGTTGCTGTGACACAGCTCCCTACTTTGAAGTTCAATCAAATAAGGGGGCATTACTCCATATTTAGTTTCATTGAATGCCATACAACAGTTGCAGTGAAACAGCTCCAGACAGGCAGAAGGACTGATTGAAAGACTGACGGACAATGCCAAAACAATATTCCTTCGTCTTCGGATTACATGCCTGTATTGCAATTAACGAATTGTATTTTTCTTTGTTAAATAGTTAACCTTATTTATTGACAGATCACAAATATCCAAATGTTACATGGTTTCCTTCCGAGAAACTGCAAATGTCTGTACTGCTGTACTTAAAAAAGACTGTCATCACTCAACAAGCTCATTTAGCATTGCCCTGACTTGTTGAGCAAGGCATGCTGTAATTTGCAAAGTATCAATCTTGGCACGCTACAATTGAGGTCAAATGGCAGAGTATCAATCACAGCGTGTTACACTTAGGTCTAATGGCAGAGTATCAATCAAAGCGTGTTACACTTGAGGTCAATCACAGCGTGTTACACTTGGGTCTAATGGCACAATATAAATCTCAGTGCGTTACACTTAGGTCTAATGGCACAGTATCAATCTCATCATGCTACTCTTGGGGTCTTATGGCACAATATCATTCTCAGCGCATTACACTTGGGTCTAATGGCAAAGTATCAATCACAGCGCACTACACTTTGGTCTAATGGCACAATTTAAATCTCAGCGCGTTACACTTTGGTCTAATGGCACAGTATTATTCTCAGCGTGCTACACTTGGTTCTAATTGCACAGTATCAATCTCAGCGCGTTACACTGGGGTCGGTCTAATGGCACAGTATCAATCATAGTGCATTACACTTAGGTCAAATGGCACATTATCCATCTCAGCGCGTTACACTTTGGTCTAATGGCACAGTATCAATCATAGCGTGCTACACTTGGGTCTAATGGCACAGTATCAATCACAGTGTGCTACACTTGGGTCTAATGGCACAGTATCAATCTCAGCGTGCTACACTTGTGTCTAATGGTACAGTATCAATCACAGCGCGCTACACTTGTGTCTAATGGTACAGTATCAATCTCAGTGCGCTTAACATGGCTTTAATGACACAGTTTCAATCATAGTGCATTACAATTTGGTCTAATGGCACAATATCAATCTCAGTGCACTAAACATGGCTCTTATGGCACAGTATCAATCACAGTGCATAACACTGGTGTCTTATGGCGCGGTATCAATCTCAGCGTGCTACACTTGGGTCTAATGGCACAATATCAATCTCAGTGCGCTAAACATGGGTCTAATGGCACAGTATCAATCACAGCGTGCTACACTTGGGTCTAATGGCACGGTATCAATCTCAGTGCGCTAAACATGGGTCTTATGGCACAGTATCAATCACAGCGTGCTACACTTGGGTCTATTGGCACAGTATCAATCTCAGCGTGCTACACTTGGGTCTAATGGCACGGTATCAATCTCAGTGCGCTAAACATGGGTCTTATGGCACAGTATCAATCTCAGTGCGCTAAACATGGGTCTTATGGCGCGGTATCAATCTCAGTGCGCTAAACATGGGTCTTATGGCACAGTATCAATCTCAGTGCGCTAAACATGGGTCTAATGGCACAGTATCAATCTCAGCGTGCTACACTTGGGTCTAATGGCACGGTATCAATCTCAGTGCGCTAAACATGGGTCTTATGGCACAGTATCAATCACAGCGTGCTACACTTGGGTCTAATGGCACGGTATCAATCTCAGTGCGCTAAACATGGGTCTAATGGCACAGTATCAATCACAGCGCGCTACACTTGGGTCTAATGGCACGGTATCAATCTCAGTGCGCTACACTTGGGTCTTATGGCACAGTATCAATCTCAGTGCGCTAAACATGGGTCTAATGGCACAGTATCAATCACAGCGCGCTACTCTTGGGTCTAATGGCACAGTATCAATCACAGTGTGCTACACTTAGGTCTAATGGCACAGTACCAATCACAGCAGGCTACAATTTGTTCAAATGGCACAGCATCAATCACAGCAGGCTCCACTTGGGTCTTATGGCACAGTATCAATCACAGCGCGCTACACTTGGGTCGAATGGAACAGTATCAATCACAGCGCGCTACACTTGGGTCAAATGGCACAGTATCAATCACAGCGTGTTTCACTTGGGTCTAATGGAACAGTATCAATCACAGCGGGCTACACTTTGTTATTGACACGTATCAATCACAACCGGCTACAATTTGTTCTTATTGCATGTTTCAATCACAGCGCGCTACACTTTATTCTAATTGCACAGCACCAATCACAATTTATTACTGATACAAATTCACTTTTAATGAACAGCCACTACATATCATTTGTATGCATGTATTCCAAAGCTTCCCTGTATATGTCAGTACCAAAGCAGCCAGACTCTTTTTCAAAAATATGTTGAATGTGTTGTAAGTTTCTGCCAGGAAAAGGCACGCCTTCAAGAACTATCACTGAGTCTGGGTGCACTGATAATTGATCCTGCTGAAAGTCAATGCCATACGCATCTGCATCTCCCTTAAAATAAATATTTCATAAAATAACTTATTTTGTCATGTGTCCAAAAACAGTTTTTTTGCTAACCTGTGGCCTGGGGCTTATTTTAATTATATATAACACAGTTCAAGCTTTACAAAAATATTCAGCAAAACCATACATCTGATTTCATTGTCATTTGGTAGAAAGGCTATTTTGGTAGACCCATTTCAGATGCTTTAAAGACATTTTTAGCAAACATAAACATTGCTGCTGTAGGCGGAACTTTTAAAATATGGCATAAAGTGTTACTTTAAAAAATCTCATAATCAAACATACACATAATACAAAACATGCATTGGAATGGTTATGTTAAAAGCAAAAACAAGATGTGTTTGTAAAACACTTTGTCCCCCTCCCCCATATATTTGACCTTTGACTTTGAAGGATGACCTTGACCTTTCACCACTCAAAATGTGCAGCTCCACGAGATACACATGCATGCCAAATATAAAATTGCTATCTTCAATATTGCAAATGTTATGGCCAATGTTAAAGTTTGATGGAAACACACCAACAAACTAACCAACAAACATACAGGGCGAAACAATATGTCCCCCCAGTATAGACTGAGGGACATTAAAATTAGCTTCATATGCCGCAGTGCATTTGGTTTAAATATGTTTGCCTTAAATGCAACATTGTTAAACATATGATTTTTTTATCAAATAATTATACATTAATACACTGGTATAAAGTTCATTAAAAAAATGCTACTTGGATAAAGATTTGTTTATTTTTCCTTCCAGTGATTTTAAACATGTTTTCTTTTGAGCCACTTTAAACAATAGTTTTTGAATCTTTGTACAATTACTTTTAAAGGTAAAGTTTGTTTAAAGAACCTGTTCATGATCAGATGAGTAGCTTCTTGGTCCTGTGATCCATAGTTGGATAGGGGTGCACTTATTTTCAGTCCTTAGTGGTCTCCTTCTCAATGCCTCTGCAAACCTATCCAAATGGGATTGTATTCTTGGTAAGAAGACCAAGTGATACAGACTGGTAACGCCATTCCACACCTCTCTCCATAATCTCTCGATCCTATCAAAGCAACAAATCAATATTATGAGTGGGTGTCATCCCTCATTATATATTAACAGGGATACATGTATTCATTGAATTGGTACATGCAATGAGAAATATTTCAATGCCTAAGCAGGGAGGGTGAGTCATTACTTCAATCACAAAATAAATAAAGATCCCTGATCACTATAATCAGATTACCAAGCCTTTATTAATTTCATATGTACATTATTGATTTTTTTTTGTAATTTAATTTTTACAAAAACAGAATGCAATGTTACTGTGTGATATTTGCAGAGGTGGATGGATTTTTTAATGCATGTAAACAGTATTCCAGTTATATAACTGCAAAATATCACTTATTCACACTTCTTGCTTTGAGGGACTCAACAGTACTAGCCTGCCCAAGGGCTGTTGAGTGACGCATCCAAAACAAATCCCAGAACCACAAGTCAGGATCGAACCCAGGACCCCTGGGATACAAATCCATAACCCTTAACATTGAGACAAGCAGAACCCGCAAAAAATTTAAATAAACAGTAACATATAGTAAATTGTGTAAGTATGAGAAATAATAACCTCTGATTATGAACAGATCTTCAAGCAATAAAACATCTGGGCACTTCAGTTTGATGCTGAAGCATGAACTCTGCAACTTTTACATTTTCTCCACCTTTGTCTGAACGGACCCTTTGTGGTAAGCCAAACTCATTAACAGCTTTTATGAAAGCACAAAGAACAGTGTTGGCACGATTGCTGTTGCTAACTTTCAAGAACACTGGTAGTCTGGAATACCCATCTATACCTCCATGGTTTTCCAGCCTCCACCTGAAAATTACCAATCAATGTTATAGAATAGTTCCAGAACAGTTTATCATCAATGACATATTTCTCTCATGAATACATCACTGTTAAAGAAATAAGTCTTAAAGCAGACCTTTTTACACACTAGACCATATGACAGGGTTACAAATAATGTTTAAATGCAAATTAGTCCTTGATATTAAATTTGAACAGAATTGGGTATCAGAATTTTAAATTGGGTATTGGCAACTATAAACATTAAGTATTATTTATAAAAATGATTGAGTGTTCAACAAATATTTGCTTTTAATATATTTTTTCTCCTGAGAGAGATTCAGTATGGGTGAATGGTGATGAATGAGTGAGCTATATTTTTAATGGTGCATGCTTTTAAGGTGAGCTCAATTCAAATACATCTTTATGGTTTTTTGGCATCGCACTAAAGTGTGGCGACTCGTATGTAAAACGTTTTTTCGCTCATGGGAGAAGAAGTTATTTTACGGATCAATGTATATATTTTTGTTGTCAGGATATCTTACACAGTGGTGATTTTCTGTGTAAATTAGTGTAAATAAGTATTGCACTTGTGCCTATTACATTTACTACAACATTTTTTTCCAATAATGGAAAGCTAATTCTTTTAATTAATAACTGATGACGGGGACTGGGCAATAAAAAAAATACCACATAGAATGGGAAAATACGCGAACCGGTGAAACTTTCTGGTTTTGTATATAAACAAAACATAATAAAAATATATTTATTTTGTGGTTTTTCAATCAATTGTGCAAACTTTTGCTGTTCGAGTTTTGGTTAACGGGTATTTTCTTTAATTTTCCAAGACAACAGCGATTCACTACAGTCACTTACTTATATTAATATCTTAGAAGGTGATTTTTCAAGCGGTTCTTTAGTGTAGTGGTTACACACTTGCTTCACATTTGAGAGGCCCATGGTTCGAGGCCCAGTAGAATCAAATTATTTTATTTGTGTTCTATGTTAACTTTTTGTTTTGATGTAGACATTTTAGTTTAAATAAATATGATGTTTTATTGTTACCATTGTTTTTTATTATAATGCCCATGAAATATGTGTGTAAAAGGGTGGGGGGAGGGGTTCGTTAACACATTAAAACTTGTTCATATCAATGAGTACTCAACCCTTTCGTAAATGAGCAACGTAAGAATAAGTTCAGAATCATCTCCCCTTGAAGTTGAGAAAAATATGAAATAACACATACAAGATGAAGCAGATTTTTTAAAACCTACATGGTTCTGTTCCATTTATGAAAACTGCACACGGATGCCAGTAATAAAAAAAGAAACAAATGTAAATTAAATGAACTATGAAATATTTTGGGATAACAACACAATATCATAGATAATGGTTATTTGGGGTTTATAACACATCATCATAGATAATTGTTATTTGGTGGTTATAACACAAAATCATAGATAATGGTTATACCAGTATCTTTTTTAATTTTGTTTAAAATACTCGTCCAATATATTAATATTTACAGTAGAAAAACATCTTTCCATGTAACTTCATTGAATGCATTTGATACTGAAATTCCCAACGCCCTTTGATGCTTTGCATCAATACTTATATATATCTGAAACACTTTATTCATTTCTTACTAAACCTTGCAAGAGGTACAAGCATTTTTCATTTGCTTAAACCTTCTATCTTAAGGTTTTTTCTACAACAGGAATTAGTTGGCTGTCCCCAAAGGCACAGGAAACCTCCAGATATATCTGGATAATGGCCATTAATGGGTCATGGCAATAATTTACTTTGTCTAACTGAGGTATAAAGAAAAAAACTATTTGAGCATATGTTACAGATTTAATTCTACTGAAAATATTTAAGCATATTTTATAATTGAGTGCATTTTTAATCAAGTTTGTTTGTTCAGGTTTAGTTTTTCAAATGATTTTCATGTAAACCTGATGAATATTATTTTGTGTATGTCCCACTTTTGTATAAATTTTTATCCTCTTAATCACAAGTATGAAATGTTAATACTATGATATCTGATAAAGAGAAGTTTGTAAATAACTTTCAAATAATCAATAACCGAATACATATAGTGGGCAATAACTTCATCATTAAATAAAGGCTCTTTTTAGTAATTTTATTATTTAAATCTATAAATTTGTATTGCAATTATGGAGTGTATTTCAATTCAACCTTCTTAGTTGAATAATTGATCCCATTTTCACTGTACATGATTCTAGAGCCCATCTGTTTACGCCTGACTGATAACTAGGTCAAACCTCAGCAGATTGAACAGCTGTTTCAGGCATTATAGAGGTCATAATCTTTATAATTTTCCCACACACGTAAACACCCCAGTCCTTGTAAACAACGTCTACTATGGTGGAAAGTGTACGCAGTAATTTTCAATTACTGTAACATTCAATTATTGTAACATATATAGGTTAAAGTCAGTATTCTAGCAAGAATATATTACTTAATTTAAATTTTTGTGTTTCATGTATACAAATGAAATTAAATGTCAGGAGCAATTAAATACTCAACAGAGGGAGTATGTAACAGGGTATTTACAATCACAAATCCTCTAATAACTACTTATCCAATCAAGAGTGTGAGACAGATTCAGTATAGGTGAATGGTGATGAATGAGTTAGCTATATTTAAAATTAATGGTGCATGCTTTTAGGTGATCTGAATTCAAATTTATACACATCTTTTTTAATATGGTTTTATATATCTGAAACATTGGATTCATTTCGTACTAAACCTTGCAAGAGGTACAAACATTTTCATTTGCTTAAACCTACTATCTTTTGGTTTTTTCTACAAATGGTCATAGACCATCATCAATTATATAATTAAAATAAAAGTTGGAAACTAAAACCCCTTGTGTTTCTACACAAACCCCGCTACATGTGGATTTGAGCAATATTTGCAAATATTCCCATAGATCAGATGTATGCAATACATTTTCAGAAAATGCCCCCCTTCAACAGACACACAAACAAAGCAATATGGTTCACATCATTTCCATAATCATATGTGTATAATCACACCAAATATTGAATTGGACCTACCAGTATCATTGAGTCCATATAGTAAAATTAATAGCTACATTAACTCCATTCAGTACAAGTGACTGATATATAATGATGACATTTTGTGTGCAACACTATCAAATCCATGGACAAACTGGCAAATATCAATTATCATTCAAATCTCAAAAGCAAGTACATAGGGCTTTGTATGGATTGATAAGCTATAATGACCATTAATTATAAACCCAGCAATAGGTCATACATAGATGCTACAAAGTAACATGTACATCTGTGTAAATTATGATGTTGTTTATGAATCATGCTCCTTAACATGAACATGAATATATACACTGATTCTATTCAAGTTTGCAAACTGTAAAAAAAGTTAAGACATACCATATAAGCTAATGGTTCCCATCGATATGCCAAAGTGCTTGAGGACCAGATACGCTGAAAGTTCTTCTATGCACCCTTGAAGATGACAAAATACTCTTCTAAACAGAACACCACAAGGGTCACAGTCCTTAACGCATTTTCTTACTCGGTTCTCCTGAATCCGAAGTCCTTTAGTCTGCAGAAGACTTTGAATTGTTCTGTATCCTAAATTAGGGTGCTCATGGCATAGTTTTGACACTTCAACCACTAGTTCTTCATCAGATATTCGACTATAACTTTGACGAATGGTCAAATTATATTAATTCATTCTTCTTTAAACTGTTCGCTTACTTACATTTAGAAGTTCTGCAATTTGCTTCACCTTCAAGTTGCTATGGATAAGGCTTTCAAGAGTTTCTCTTGAAATTCATATTTCTCTCCTCTAGTATTATTCTCCACCCTAAAGAGAGAGTCTTCTGTATTTTCTTGAGGATTACCCACCAAACATTGAAATGCTTCTTCAACAAGAAACATGCTGTTCTCAACTGATACAAAGCTTGACAGTTGAAGCAGATCATTAAAAACCTCCTCGGTTTGAGACAATACATCCATTGTCCTTTGATTTTCTAGGCATTGTGCTATATGCAGCACACTACGGCGACACAGATCTTTTATTTGAATTACTTGCTCCTCTTCACTGAAAAGAAAATGATAAAGATAGAATGTTACTATAAAAACATCATACAGCTACAATTCTATAATTGTATGGAGATTTTATGTTATTTTCAACATTTTTTCCAGCTATGTTGCAGCATCAGTTCATTAATTCATGATCTCTGAATTGCCAACCACTACAAGGCTAGGGACGTGTGTCTTGCCCAAGAATATTCCCTAATAACCACAATTATATGCAATTCAAAATATGGTAACTCAAAAACATACCATTTATGCAAACCAAGTGAAGTGAGAATAAATAAATTAGCCTCATTCTGGGAAAACACAGCTAAATGCATGTGCATAATGTATTCACAGCTAATAAGGATGACTTTTGCTGTTTTCATGTTTACTTCGTTTGAAGGAAGTCTTTTCCTACAAAAATTCATTCGGCGGATAGTGTCGTTCCTGATAAGCTTCATTTATCTGGGACAACCCTGTACGCATTTGACCATGTTTTCCCGTATGAATATAAAGTTGTTGCCATAACAAATTGATATGTTACTGCATGATCAAATTTTGAATATCGCATTTACATATTTACTTTATGACAATTAACTCTTGCAATTATTAAAAAAATAATCTAAATTGTTGTGTACTCAAAAACCAAAAGATGAAAGAGAAATGATAAAGGATATCATTTATTAAATAGTACCGTAACTACTCTTTGTTTACGGACACTTAAAAATAATAAAAAGTTTTCGTGTCCGAAAACTTAGATACGAAAAATATACACAATAAACAGGTGTCCTAAAACTTAGAGTCGAAAATTGAAGTGTTCAAAAATAGTGTAAATTGTATCAACGACTACCTGTTATAGCACGCGCTTGTAAAATACCATGCCGTGTAGTATAAATTACAGTATATGTGTGTGCACTGCATTTTAAATAATTTTAAATGCTTAATTTATTTGAACGAAAGTTACTTCAAGGTTGTACTTTGACCAACGAGTTAAAAGATGAGCATGTGATGTACCGATACTCGCTAGTATGAACCTGTAATTAACGCAATAAAAAAGCAAACCATGGATTCTTTGTTTGTTTATATCTGATAGATGTTGTCTAACTGTTCGTAAAACTTGCAATAGGGTGTATCACACTTTGAAGCGTTTAGTGTTTGTCACTATTATTTTACTGAGAAGGGGTAGTACAATTGCGGTAGATAATTGAACTGTTAATTGGCACTACCCCCTGGTAATTGTCATACCGCTTATGCTATCGGACAAAACCATTGTTTAATACTGATTTACAAGGTCATTTATCAAATAACGCAAATATAATGGTCCGTTGCCCTCAGACATAAACCTGCCATGTTTTTGTGATGTTCATCCGGTTGTAAAACCCCATGATCGAATTGTCATTAGGTATCAAAATCAGGACCGAACTTCGGTTAAATAGTGCTGTAAAATATACTGTCCGAAAACATAGAGACATTAATTATGGACGAAAACTCGAGTGTCCGAAAATTAACAGTCATGAAAAATAATTATTTGTGCTAAAAAAGGAGTGTCCGAAAACTTAAGAGTGTCTGAAAACAAAGAGTAATTACGGTATGTGTTCAATTGTGAAATCAATTCCCCAAATTAATACTATCACTCTCTATTCTGCAACCTGGATACCTAACCAGTAGGCCGACTACACTTGACCACCAATCCATAAGTCTAAGGATCGAATCCCTGTCATGTCAGTGGTTTTTTCAGAGACGATTTCCATGTTGACATCCCAACTAGAACTGGTATAAAACCCGGAGGGTTGCCCATGAATATGTATCTGTGTTTTGCACAGAGCACGCTAAAGAACCAAGAAAGTTCATGTAAATTTCATATAAAGAGCTAGGGTATGGCACCCTCATATCAGTTTCTGACTCTAATCCACAAATGCCATTTTATTTTTATCTTAATATATCTCTGCGCTACATAGCTGTCTGTATAATTGAAAAAGGGTTTGGCAGTAATTTTAGATAATTGAATTGGCTGCGTCCAGCTCTTCACGGGACTCAAACCCATTACTTTCGTATCCCGAGTCTATATCCCTGGACCACCGTCCTATCTAAGTAAATGATTAAGGCCTTCCTCCAACATTAATGAGCCGTAAATCACAATATAAAGAATGTATATACTGACTAGTGACTACATGGTTGACGCAATGTAAAATTCAAACTAAATCAATTCCCATGCGACACGTGTTACACCAGAGACATGTTTAAGCTTTTAAGCTCATGTTATAGTGTACTCCTATAAATATGAGGTCGATTTAAGCGGGGAAGCTTACGTCTAATTATTTGGACTAGTTATAGTGTAAATAAATCATAAAAAGTAGAACTTACCTGGTCATCATTTTTCTAAAAGCGATTACACCAGGACTAAGACTTGGATTTTAAACATTCTCACCAAAACATTAGGCATGATGTAGACGGCTATGTTTTTACCCGCTCAACGCTTTTTAGTAAATGAGGCTATTGACCTTTTCGACATTATTTTAAGGGAGACAACTGTGAGTGGATTTAGTGAGGTCGGGGGGTACTCGATAATCTATTGGGGATTTACATTTGCTTAATTATGATCTTAAATAATATTATTGTTGTCAACAATAGATTTTTATGTATTTTAAAAGCACAACAAGTTGGGCTTGCAACAGAAGTAATAAAAATACATAGATTATTATAGAATTTACAAATTTAACAATAAAGTAGTCTTATGTTTACTGAAATGTGCAAATACCAATTGGTTTTTATTTCTGAAAATTTAGAAAAATGAGCTAATATAATAAAAATGTTTATTTTTAATTAGTTGGTGGGTTTAAATTAACTTGCACTCAAAAATTATAATAGTCTGGGGTTGTTTCAATTTCTGACATTCAGCACACAGTACAGTAACATGAGTAAGGTATGATCTTGTTATTTTTGTCAGTACCGGTAGTTAATTACGGAGCCGTTAATTACAATGATACTGAACTATTAATGAGCAGATGGTCGTTGAACCACTCTGGATCAGCAGACGATTTATTTCATAAATCAATCTCTGGGTTAATGGTCGCCATCTTTCGAACTACTTTCAAAAGTACAACAACAACAATAACAGTAGAAGACAATTTTAATTGCGAAAAGTTGAAAAATTGAGTACATGTGTCACGGTTGTTGAGTGAAATAGTGTTATTTTCAACTGTGTATGAAGCATGTGAACTGGTAGTGGAATAACCGAATTGTTGGTGGAATGGAATTTACAAATATATCTAATAATTCATTATCGTGTAGAATTATCATCAGCATCATTTCTGTGGAACATTGAAATATTCAAAATACAAGTGTTTCATAGATATGGTGCTTTTGACATGGTTCACTAACCATCAAGACTGAAATGATTCATGCACACAGGTAAAGTAAATAATTGAATTTGTGCAGAATGTTTATTTTTTACAAATTATTATTTAATTCGACCAATTTATTTTAGATTGATTGCACTGAAACTCAAAGTCTCAAGCTTAGTAAGACACTTTAGCCAGTTTTCTGAGAAGAAACAATACTTGTTCAGAGTATAGCAGGCTCATGCGGCCTCTGGTTTATTTATTTGGCCTCGGCCTTTAACCTGGGTCGCTTTGATTTCAGGGGTTTAGCCCCGATATCAAGAATGCTCTCGACCCTATGTGTACTTGTAATTCATATTGTTTAAAGATTTTGAGAACCCTCACTCCGTGCCAGTGGGGATAAAACAGGGACCTTCTTATAGCTATATGAATGTATCAAATATTCCAGCAACACTTTATAATCAATAACTTTATAATTGATGATTCTGTTCTTTTAACTACATTACTTATTTACCAAAACAATGTGAAACACATTTTTATGCCCTCAAAGGAGACAGCTCTTGTTTTTGCTACTGTCCTCTGCACAAACCATGATATATCTGCATATATGCATCCAACCAAATCAGTAAAACTATTTGTCACTTAATTACAGTAAATTTATTGCATGTTAACTTTTCAACAATATATATATATATATACATGTATATATAATTATATATAACAGATCTTGAAAAAAACACACATCAAACTTCAAATTGTTTTAGTAAATTATAGGCTTTAATTGGTATTGTGACATTGACACCACTCATGCATGCGACTATACAATTATACAACTATGGAACACATTATTTATGAGAAATTCCAATACATCAACATATCTACTCAGATTTAAGGCAGATAATCTAGTGCTTTTTTTGCTGCCATTTTTACTATTACACATTTTTCCATTTTATGTTATGATGAATTGATCTTGTTTCTAAATTAACCAAGCAATCATGTTAAACTTTTGAAGAAAGATGTTGTCTGATGAATATAAAAAATATAATCACTACAAAGTGAACAAAATTCAGTTGAATACTGTGACCAACAAAGATTTGCAAAAGAGCAATTCAGATCATGATTTAAATTAAATACAAGTAATATGAAAGTCTGCCTATTGGATCCCAGTTAAGACTTATTTGTCAAATCTGCACATTAATTTTCCCTTAGCCATGTAGAATTGGGGACTAAATACCATCAAGTCATGTAAAAAGGAGAAGGGTATAGCACGCTGCTATTGATCTCTTGAGCTTTCACATGAATTTTACGGGTAATTTTCATACAACAAATGATATTTTATAGTGTAATGATAAAGCATTATGAGCACAAATTATATCTCTTACTAGTGGTGCAAAAATCATTAAAGTGTCACATTTCAAAAGAAAATTATATAAAAAGGTATTATTAATTGTTAAAACGTTATAAAAGGTTATTTCAATTTACTAAAGCATTTAATTACAAGAACAAGTGCATTTTATGTCCATTACAATACATGTAACAGTATTGGCATTGTATTTATCTGCATTTGATGTGCATTTAATACACTTAAAAATGCAAACAAGACACACTTCTAACAGAACAAATGTATTGTTTTTCTGCATTTTTCCAGCATTATTACTCTTCAAGTGTATTTTTTATCATCCCAAATACACTTTACCAGGAAAAAGGTATGTTAAAATGCATTTTTTGTTTGTTTTAAGTATATTTTCAAATGCATTAAGATACTCTTTTCTTTTGCAAAAAATGTTGAACAAAAACTTGAAAATATTTAATATACTAAAGTGTAGTAATAATTAAAGTTTTGTATGAGCATCAAAAACAGTGTCAAATTCATACCAGTGCCTATTTAGTAGCAGTAGGCCTTATATGGTCTACTTGTGGTAGAAATAATGCATTTTGTATAATACAACATACATAAATTAAAAAATATAGCTGCCCATACAGTTCAATACAATGTTCAATTAACTACTCTATGCAAAGTTGAAATATGACATCAAGCTTGGAATAATCTTTTCAATAATGAATAATATGCTGTTTTAATTTATAAGTGAAATAGACACTTGCATATTAAAACTGATTTTACATCAAAACTTAAAGGGATCTTTTCACGGTTTGGTAAATTGACAAAATTGAAAAAAGTTGTTTCAGATTCGCAAATTTTCGTTTTAGTTATGATATTTGTGAGGAAACAGTATTACTGAACATTTATCATAGTCCAATATAGCCATTATATGTATCTTTTGACGATTTGAATACCTAAAAATTATAAAGCGTTGCAACGCGAAACGATTGAATAATTTGGAGAGTTCTGTTGTTATCGTTTAAATTTACGAAACTACGAAGACCCCCGGGGGTCACAAAATTGAACATATGCTTATATAATGCCTATTTTGTGATAACTTAAAAAAAAATCTTGTCCATAACCATTAGGCCTAGGGCTACACAATTTGGTATGTAGTGACATTGTATAGTCCTCTACTTAGTTTGTTCAAATTATGCCCCAGGGGTCAAATTTGACCCTGCCCCGGGGGCCACAAAATCAATTATATGCTTATATAGTGCCTATTTTGTGAATATTTTAAAACTCTTCTTGTCCTTAACCATAAGGCATAGGGCTACCAAATTTGGTATGTAGTGACATGTTATAGTTCTCTACCAAGTTTGTTCAAATTATGCCCCTTGGGTCAAATTTGACCCTGCCCGGGGTCACAAAACTGAACATACACTTATATGGGGCCTATTTTGTGAAAACTTTAAAAATCTTGTTGTCCATAACCATTGGGCCTAGGGCTACCAAATTTGGTATGTAGTGACATCTAATAAACCTCTACCAAATTTGTTCAAATAATGCCTCTGGGGTCAACTTTGACCCTGCCCCGGGGGGTCACAAAATTGAATAAACGCTTTTAAAGCGCCTATTTTGTGAAATCTTTAAAAATCTTCTTGTCGAAAACCATTTGGACTATGGCTACCAAATTTGGTATGCAGTAACATCTTATAGTCCTCTACTAAGTTTGTTCAAATTATGCCCTTTGGGTCAAATTTGATCCTGACCTGCATGTCACAAATTTAAACATTATATACGCTTATATCTTGCTTATTTTGTGAAAACTTTAAAAATATTCTTGTCCTTAACTCTAGGACCTAGGGCTACCACATTTTGTATGTAGTGAGATATAGTAGTCCTCTACAAAATTTGCTCAAATTATGCCCCTGGGGTTAAATTTGACCCAGCCCAGAAGGTCACAAAAGTGTACATGTGCTTAAATAGGGCCTATATTTAAGTATTTGCACATGCAGAGAAATTTGTTTCAGCCTTTTATCAGCAGTGGAGCGATACAGGGCCATCATGGCCCTCTTGTTTAAATACTCAAAAAATGAAACCGGTTTCATGCTTGCATGAAAACAGTTTATAAATGCTGTCAGAATTATAAAATATGAAATTACTATAAATACAAATGCCAGGGAAAAGTGCTTTTTGTACTAAAAAATTCGAATGAAAATTACAATAATACATTCTATATACTTTAGTATGTAATTAACAGTTTTGTCTGAGAAAATCACTAAATTTTATAAATTTATTCAAATTCACATAAATCATTTTTCAAAAACACATAATTACTTCAAATCCTTCCACACAATACTGAAAAAATGCACAGTTTCTGATTGTTATTGATTCTTTATTAATTTATACATGTACCATTTTTTAATCTTGATGCATCCTCAATTGTATAATGCACATCTTAATCTGTTTTAACAATTATAATAGAAAGATTAAGGCTGACTCAGTAAAAAAATAATCCATGATTTCTGCAGTACTTGCAGACAAACTAGGAATACTGCTGTGATATTATCTATCTATCTAATAGGATATAAATTTGGCTTCAATAGAAAAAAAATCAAAGCATACACATGTATAAAATGTGTATGTATATATTAGTTAAACTTAAATTGATTGACCATCGATAAAAAGATATTATAATATATGTATATATATATATATATATATATCCTTGTAAAACGTAAAATTAAATATGTATGTTTCTATTACATCATTAAGGACTTTTATTTTCAGACAAAGTAGAGTGAAGCTTAAAACAGTATCCAATTGTAACAGTCAATTTTTAGAAAATCAACCTTTAATTATTTTCTGTGTTGGCCAATGTCATAATTGGTATAAAATGTATATTGAACTGGAAGTTTTCTTTATTTTAAATGATAACATTTGCTTGGTCAGCCATAATTGTCACAATCAAGTGGTCTTTTTAAACTGTAGTTTTCTCACTAAATATGGGTTTGTTCCGAGAATGAGTCACACAAAGTATCGTTGGGGAGATGAGTTGTCAATTTTATGTTTATCAGTCTTTCATAATCCAGTAAACCTGTAAAAAGGGAATTTGTAACTAATAATCACACAATATACACAATTAAAATTGTATGCATTTAGATTTATTTAGTACTGCACATTAATCATTTTCCAAAAATATGTAGCAACATTACATTATATAATGCTGCAATACTAAAGTAATTTACTAATTAAAGGTCGCTGATGTGTAATGGATGTGGTGTCCACCTAATGATCTGGAGGTCATTGGTTTGATCCCCAGTGTGGGAGCATTCTTAAGAAATCTCCAAGAGACACCCAAGTACTAGTTCTAGGCCCAGGAAACGAACTCAAGAACATTTCACATACATGTACGTAGTTAGTACTTTAAATTTAATCGAACTAAAAATGGGTTAAAACTAACAACTGAAACCCTTATTAAAACATTTTTTTTGAATCAAGCAAATGTGCAAATTCATTAAAAACAATGAGTAAAATTTAAAAATTCTACTTTAAAGTAATCATGATAATTGAGATCATTTTCAGATTATTTAATTTATGAAAAAAACGTTTTAATTTTATCAATATCATGTTAATTACAACTAGATACAGGCAATTAGATCAGAAACGTGCATTAATTATATTAATGAACAACCCAGACATTTGACATTTGTAGTGATTTATGGTCACTATTTGATTAAAGTTCTATACATGACCTGTCATAAAAGGTATTTTTTTAGCCAGTACTACAATCGGCCATGATAGTCTGTATTGTATACATATTTCAACGTCTCTTATCGATTCGCTTCCTCAAACTGAACAAATATTTAATGTTTACATCGCGAAACGTAATGCATCCAGTTTCACTTTCGGTTTGGTTGGTTTTGTAAACACCGTAATTTCATCTTAAAAATTGGATGATAGGGTGATAAAATAAAAATGGAAAAGTAAATCACTTGGATAATAGGTCAAAATGCAACACAAATGAACGTTAATAGTGCTATTTATATCAAAGTTTCGGTAAAAGGTTTGGCGCTAGTTCAACGCGCATCGTATATAGCCTCATAACAATAGACTGACAACCTTTTGGGTAGTAAAGTAGTAATACAAGGCAATATGGCGACCGTTAGCCACGAGGCCTATCTTACGGAGGAATCCGAGATAGCCGATGTATCACGATTGGTCGATGAACGTTATAATAAAAATAATGATTGTTTTTATTAGTAATAAATCGTCAATTTATCACTTGTATTCTATTTATAAAGTCAAAATATCGGATAAGTAAGGTGTCTACTGTAGTGCGAATACTGTCAGAACCCCCCCCCCCCCCCCCCCGAACCCTTGATCTCGCGTTATCTCGGCAGTCTCGTTACGCGTGATTTAACAATGTCGAAATCGTGAATTGGAAGACGGTATTTCGACATAATGAATATTCATTGTATTTAAATGAGGCATGTTTTTACGGAGGATTCCACAGATAGTCGATATATCACGATTGATACCGGAGATTTTGATTGTGATGTTTAGAGTGATCTCCCGTCAATAGTAATTTACGCTGAAATTTGCTCTGGAATTATGTTTTTGAACACTGTTTCTCCTTTTCGCAACGTAAACTATTTATAATGGGGGTGTATGCAAAACCGAAAACTAATCCTAAATCAGACACGCACTAGCAATCGACTTAAGAAGAAATATAGATCCACAAAGATATTAACAGCTTGTTAAATTCAGTAGCAACATAGCCAAATGCACATAGTAAAACATAAAACGCCATTAGAATTAGCATTCATACAAATTCCAAAAGATTAACTGCACTTGTCAATAACACACAAGCAGTAAAGATATATATGAAGTAAATATAAACTTATCAACATGCGATATAAAGATGAAATGTTTGCAGAGCAAATGTAACTTGGTAAAATGCAAGACCATGTATCAGAAAGCATATAACAGTAGGTAAAATGAGAATGACATTTAACATAATGCAATTGTCAATCAGCAAAATGAAATTGTAATTTAGCAAAATGAAATTGTGATTTAGCAGCATGCATGCACTGGCGGATATTCCCTTCCATAGTAATTGTCGGTACTCATTATAAATCCCTATATTTTATTGCTAAAATAATTGGCTATTTGTTCTATAAACTACCGTCACTTGGATAGGAATACCGTCTTTCTAACTGTTTCAGTGTGCACATTATAAATGAAATATGACATGAACGTGTTGTTATGGTGGGTTATATCTCATTCGTTGATCGTTTGGTAACGCACGGGCTCTTGGATATCAACATGACGCAATCAGCTCGTGCAATAAAATCCATCAACATAAACGAGACATTTAGGATTCCCATTTCTGTCCTTTTGGATGCTTAAAGTCACATTTTCTGCTAATGAAGAAACAATTTGTAGAATTATCTAACTTAGTGTATGTCTTAATCAAAATTATATCATCTCATTTCTTGAACGAATTAATTATTTTATCAAACAAAAACCGCACACTTTAAATACTGCCCTTCACAGGTTGGCAAGAAGGTGACCACGTACGACATCCTCTGCGTGTAATGTATGTATATTTATAGTTTCGATGTTGTTGTTTTTTAAATTATTAAATATACATATTAACTTATGATATAAGACGATTTCAAATTAAGTGGCAAAAAGGAAATTTTGAATGTCATAACACTTTTATTTACTATTATTATTGTGGTCACTTTCACTGAAAATTGTTACTGACTATAAAACCAGTGACATCAGATTAGCTGGCGATTTCTAAAACTCAAAAAGGCCGAAGGTAAGATACAAATTGTGTGAGCGTTTTTAAAATTTTCCCCAAAAGACACTGAGTACTGGTTCTACCAAAAACGGCTTTCGATGCAATCGAGCTAAAATAAATCGGTTTACACTACATTTAAATTACACAATCATGCATTGAATACCACATTGATTTAAAGTTTAAGTGTGGTTTAAATTGAACGACTTACTAAGACATATGTATAATAGCATATATTCATTACTCATATATGGTAAAGAAAATAATGTACGTAACTCTATTATGTAGGTTATTTGCAATTGTTCAAAACTTTGGATGGTGTGTGATCATGATTCAGTTTAAACAGCTGGATTGTGCTAAGTTAGTTAAGCAATCAATCAGCAAAAATACTATCTTATAGACCAACGTTTCTGTTTTTTTGTTTTTTTTTTTCCTAATTAAATAACCGTATTTGGAATCTGTTTTACATATGTTATTGTGACGTAGATCTGCTCGACCATGTATTTTAACGCCACACTCAAGTCTGTTTTCATTATATACATTGTAAATATGAAATATAAAAAAATATAAAGAACAATCCTTAACTTTATTTTCTTATATATCAATGTATAAATTGGGGTCTGATTAAACATTAAAATTACACGGTTAGCACTGAATAAATCTACAGAACACATTGTAAAATGACCTGTTATATAGCCCTTTAGGTCACTTTATGCCATTTCTCGTAACTTAAGGTATATTATAAAACTATTATACTGAGGATGATATCTTTCATTAATCGTATAATACATGCATCATCTTCATGTGTGATTCGGTGTACAAAGTAAGGTATTCAAACTTGTGATAGTAATTTGTTGGTACAAGATTGTTGGGTCATTTTACTGTCCAACCAGATATGTGATTTATGATTCTATTACGTTATACAACTTCCGTGCTCATATGAGATGTGCACGAGCAGATCGATATATTGTCAGTGCGATTTAGCTACTCGTTGAGTACAGACGCTTCGGCGTAATTGATTTTCCGTAACGAATTAGTTTGTTCGCGGTTTATACTGAGATATCGCACATGTCAGTTGTATTGCTATAAGTAGCTATTATTGGAATTATTTTGTTATTCATAAACAATTTTACAGAATTTCATTACTTTCTTCGGAAACAATAAAAGAAACGTGTTTTTGTAAAATTTTTCGGAAATTTTTACCAGTCCAACACGTGACCGGTTAACGACATCCGGCACGTTAGTTTTCAACAAGTCTCTGTATATTTAACACGTCATGGCGAACAAAGAAGTCCAAAACAGTAAGAAACCACCCAGTAAGTCGGTTTCGGTCGTAAATAAGACGTCTTCGGTGTCCATGGACACACCTTAAACTGTTCCTAATAAAGGTCAGTGTTCTACGTCCACAAGTTCTATGTCTAAGAAGCCTGAACTCACTCGTGAAGTTTTCTCTATTTTGGAAGAGCTAAACGAAAATATGAGGAGCCAGAAAGAACGTATTGAAAAACTTGAATCTGCTCAATATTATGATGAAGAGTATTCAGAGGATCAGTTCTATGATGACGATGGACAGTCTTTTGATGAAATTGATCAAGAAAATGTAAGTCCCAATTCTGTTTTTCGGAACTTGATGGAACGCTTTACTAACTCTGACCCTGTTGATAAGAAGGTGAATGATGATTTAGCAAAATTTGTGAATAGTTCTTTCAGGAACGAATTGTCTGATGACAAAATGAATGAACTTTTGAAAGCGGTGCATCGGCATGAAAACTGTGAGGCTCTTATTTAAACTCGTGTTAATCAAGGGATATGGCGTTTGCTGCAAGCTCAGGTTCAATATGATGATAATAAGATGCAAAGTGTTCAAGAACTTTTGATGAAAGCAGCATCTAACATTACCAAATATGTTGACATATTATCAAATTCCACAGAAAACCCATCAGTTGCATGTAGTTAGGCCATTGATCTTTCAACCAATGCTATAGCGCTTTTAGGCCAGACCTACAGAAATATTAACATAAGAAGAAAAGAGCTCCACAAAAGCAGTTTGGACCCCAAATACCATCATCTTGCCTCTCCATCATTGTCATGCACAGATTATTTTTTTACGGTGATGACAATGTCGTTAATAGAAATGTTTGTGAGATAAACGATCTCAACAAAATTGGCCGCATTGTGCAACAGTTTGGCAGAGGACGCAACTTTCGTCGTTCTTAATCTATACAGATCGGGGATTAGAGGTCGAGGCCGATTTCGTGGTCGAGGCCGTGGTGATGCTGGCTTTTCAAAAAACGCCGAGCATCGGCACCGAGGAAATAAACAAGGTTAGTACCTTGGAAGCTGGTAGATTGAAGTATTGTATTGAAAATTGGAGAAAAATAACTAGTGATGAATCCATTTTGGATATGGTGGAGCATTTTTACATCCAGTTCATTGATAATGTAAACCCAGTTAAGACATTTTGTCAAGCAAATAAATTTTCTTCTAATGAAAGTGATTAAATTGATCAAGAAATACAAGAACAATTATCAATGAAAGTTATTACCCAAGTTGAACATGACCCTAATGATTGAAATTCTTAAGAAATTACAAGATGCAGGCTATAGAAAGTCATTTGTTACGTAAATATTGGTTTAAGCATTGTTTTACATTCTGTTATTTAAAATACAATATCAACACCGTATATTATGGGGAAGATGTGCGTTATCCCACACATTGCTTGCATACATATACACAATTTCGGAAAAGAAAAGCACATCTAATGTAAAAACGTTGACATTTAGTAGAAGCAATAAGCAATGACCTTTACCTGTAACGTGTTTATCATTTAAAAGCTATATTATTGTCAGCGATAAAACCATACTCCTATTACATTATGAAATTTTAAGACAGCCATGTCATTGTAAAGACATCCACATCTTTATCAAGTAACTTGCACAAGAAGGTCGGTGGTTTTGCGCAGATGGGTGAAAAGTCTGAATATGAAAAAAAAATGAAGAAACGAACAAATTCCAATTTTTAATAATAATAAGGTTAAGTTGAATATGAAATTCGACAGTTTTGAGGTTCTTTTTATTTTGAAACGTACTGTTTTCTTACCCTTTTATTATTTATCCGATTAAAGTGTGTTGACTGATAGGACATGATCGATTGCGTGATTTTCGGCGATAAGGCAAAAATCTGTTACTGTATGTGCATTTACGGACAGGTCAGTAACATCTTTCACACACATTACGACCACCGCTCAATGTATTTTATTTTGTGTTTAGCAGTTCAAAGTCTGAACTAATATCAATGGAAAGACAATTAAAATACAACCGTTTTGACATCGTATTCATTAGATATGTAATGTGACACGTAATGAATATAATATTTCAAAAACCTTATGTTGATAGTTCGGAGTTTGACATCCGGCTTCCTGTGATATTTTCTTAAGAAAATACTAACATCTTAAAAAAACATCACGCGCGAAAGGTTTATGACACTCATTATGTTTATACCGACTGTAATAGTTCATGATATTTTCTTAAACTGTTCCTTACATTTCGTGGTGCATAAAAAATACTCGAATGCGAGTGCGTCTTTTAGATAATTTAAGTATCTTATATGGGCTTATTTTCGAAATAGCCATGACTACAAACGACAGGAGGCAGCATTTAAACAGAATGCTTTACAATAATTGCACGTTGTACGTTGTTGTTTTTTATTTCACGAATATCGAACATACTTAGACATATATCAACGCAACTGATGTTGTGGTAACATACTTTAAGTTTTAATTGTTTAATATATAGTTCGGAACCAAACATTCAAAAAATCTAATAAATCCTAAAGAGTCATTGTAAGTTCCAGTGCAATAACATCCTAAGTAGAACGTGTCATATCAAATACATAGACATTCTCATGAAAATTGTCAGTACCTATGCAATATCATCCTCAGCAGACGGTGCGAGTAGTAATGCCATGAAAAAGCGACGGAGTCAGTACCAATGCAATAGTATCTGTATTATAGACTGTAGCAAGAAAGGAATGACATCCGAAAGAGGAAATTTTAGTACCCATGCAATGGGATCATCCAAGAGCCAGTGTTAGTACCAATGCAACGATAACGATTTACCAATGTAATGACAATATCAAAAAGATGTGTCAATACCAATACCATAACATATTAAAAGACAGTGTTAGTATCAATGCAATGATATCTCCGAAAAAAGCGTCAGTACCAATGCAATGACATTTTTAAGAGACAGTGTCAATACGAATACAATCCCATCCTCAAGAGGTCATGTCAGTATTGATGTGATCAAATCCAAAAGAGATTGCGTCCAAACTAATGTAACGACATCCTCAAGAGACTGTGTCAGAAACAATGCAACGTTATCACCGAGAAACAGTGTCAGTAAAAATGCAATGACATCCTCAAGAGACAGTGTCAATACTAATGCAATGTCATCCTCAAGAGGTTATGTCAGTATTAATGTAATCATATCCAACATAGATTGTCTCAGAACCAGTGCAACGACTTCTACAAGAAAAAGTGTCCACACCAATTAAATGACATCCTCAAGAGACAGTGTCAGTACCAATGAAAGGACAACCTCAAGAGACAGTGCCAGTACCAATGTAATGATATATCAAGAGACAGTGTCAGTACCAATGTAATGGCATCTCAAAAAACAGTGTCAGTACCAATGAAATGACAACCTAATGAGACAGTGTCAGTACCAATGTAATGACATCTCAAGAGACAGTGTCAGTACCAGTGAAGTGACATCCTTAAGAGACAGTGTAAGTACCAGTGCAGTGACATCCTCAAGAGACAATGTAAGTACCAATGCAATGGCACCCTCAAGAGACAGTGTAAGTACCATTGTAATGGCACCCTCAAGAGACAGTGTAAATACCAATGTAATGACATCTCAAGAGACTGTGTAAGTACCAATGTTATGACATCTCAAGAGACAGTGTAAGTACCAATGAAATTACATTTCAAGAGACTGTGTAAGTACCAATGTAATGACATCCTCAGGAGACAGTGTAAGTACCAATGTAATTACATCTCATAGACAGTGTCAGCACCAATGTAATGACACCCTCAACAGACAGTGTAAGTACCAATGTAATGACATCTTATTATACTGTGTAAGTACCAATGTAATGACATCTCAAGAGACAGTGTCAGTACAAATGTTACGACATTTTCAAGAGACAGTGTAAGTACCAATGCAATGGCACTCTCAAGAGACAGTGTAAGTACCAATGTAATGACATCTCGAGAGACAGTGTCAGTACCAATGTAATGAAATCTCAAGAGACAGTGTTAGTACCAATGTAATGGCATCTCAAAGACAGAGTTAGAACCAATGTAATGGCATCTCAAAAGACAGTGTTAGTACCAATGTAATAGCATCTCAAGAGACAGTGTCAGTACCAATGTAATTACATCTCAAGAGACAGTGTCAGTATCAATGTAGTTACAACCTTAAGAGACAGTGTAATTACCAATGCAACGACATCTCAAAAGACAGTGTCAGTACCAATGTAATGACATCTAGAGAGACAGTGTCAGTACAAATGTAATGACATCTCAAGAGACAGTGTAAGTATTAGTGTAATGACATCTCAACAGACAGTGTAAGTACCAATGTAATGACATCTAAAGAGCCAGTGTAAGTACCATTGTAATGACATCTCAAGAGACCGTGTCAGTACCAATGTAATGACATCTGAAGATACAGTGTCAGTACCAATGTAATGACATCTGAAGAGACAGTGTCAGTACCAATGTAATGACATCTCAAGAGACAGTGTCAGTACCAATGTAATGACATCTGAAGAGACTGTGTAAGTACCAATGTAATGACATCTAAAGAGACAGTGTACGTACCAATGTAATTACATCTCAAGAGACAGTGTACGTACCATTGTAATGACATCTCAAGAGACAGTGTCAGTACCAATGAAATCGCATCCTCAAGAGACAGTGTCAGTGCCAATGCAACGACATCTCAAGAGACAGTGTCAGTACCAATGTAATGGCATCCTCATGAGACAGTGTAAGTACCAATGTAATGGCATCTCATTAGACAGTGTAAGTACCAATGTAATGTCATCTCAAGAGACAGTGTAAGTACCAATGTAATGACATCTGAAGAAACAGTGTAAATACCAATGTTATGGCTTCCTCAAGAGACAATGTAAGTACCAATATAATGACATTCTTAAGAAACAGTGCAAGTATCAATCTAATTACATCTCCAGAGGCACTATCAGCACCAATTAAATCACATCCTCAAGAGAAAGTGTCAGTACCAGTGCAGTGACATCCTCAAAAGACAGTGTCAGTACCAATGCAATGACATCCTCCAGAGACAGTGTTAGTACAAATGTAATCACATCCACAAGAGACAGTGTCAGTAACAAAGTAATGACGTTCTCATGATTCAGTGTTAGAACCAATGAATAAAATCCTTAATAAACCGTGTCAGTACAATTGTCATGACATCATCAAGGGCCAGTGTCGGTACCAATGTTATTTACAGCATAACAAAGACCGTGTCAGTACCAATACACTAAATTCGGCAACCAGTGGCGTGTCCGTTCCAATGAAATGAAATTCTCAAAGGACAATGACAGAACAAATACTAAAATTTCTACACGAGAAGTATAATTACAAATGAAATAACATCGACATAAGGCAGTGTATTTTATATATGACCAGTACCAATTAATTGAATACCAAGAGAGATAATAAAATGCAAAAACGTTCTCAAGAATCAATGTCATTACATTACAATAACATAATAAAATGACACTGCCAGTATCAATGCGTTGACCTCCGCTAGAGACTTATTCAGTACCATTAAAACAACATGTTCTCGAGACAGTGCCATTACAAATGCATTGTCATCCGTAACAGACATCTTTAATGCAATAACTTCCTAAACAGACAGTGTCATTAAAACAATCAGGACCAATGTATTGACAGCATATATCAGTACCTATAACGTTACATCATCAAGTAACAGAATCTCAAGTTATAAAGTGAGATCCACACGAGGCTGTTTCAGTACCTATTCAGTGGCATCTACAAGGGGCAGTGTCATTTGCTATACAGTGACATCATATAGAGAAATTGTCAGTACCTATTCAATGGCATCCTCACGTCGCAATGGCAGAACAAATGAGGTGACATCAGAAAGAGCCAGTACCAGTATCTATACAGTTACATTATCAAATAACAATGTCAGAAGATATAAAGTGAATTCCACAAGAGGCTGTTTCAGTACTTATACAGTGACAGCCACAAAAGACAGTGTCAGTACCTATACAGTAATATCATATAGAGACATTGTAATTTCCCTTATCAATGGCATTCCCAAGCCGTAATGTCATAACTTATGAAGTTACATCGGACAGAGGGAGTCAGTACCTATACAGTGACACCTGCGAGAAGCAGCGTCAGAACCTTTTCAGTAACATCCTCAAGATATATTACCAATGCAATAACATACTCAGAAGACAGTGTCAGGAATATCCTTAAGATACATTGGCATTTCAAAACAAATGTAGTAAGATACATACGAGGATATGTCAGAACTTATGTAGTTACATCCTAAGAGAAAGTTTCAGTATAAATACATTTTCACAATGCAGTACCATAACAGTGGAAGCCTCAAGATACATTGTCATTACATTTTCTGGAAGAAGATTCACAGGTTAAATATCATTTTGTTTGGTCTGTTTGAGTTAACAAAAGTTTGGTCGGCGATAAACACCTTCTGTCATTACCGTCATGCCCACAATTTACTTTAAAGTTTGGAAAGCAATAGTTATCTTTGTATTGTTTTATAAACAATTATTTGTAAGTGTGAACCATTTAGGCTTTTCAATTATTTGTTATTAATGCCCTATTTCCTAAGTGTTGATGACACCTTTAACAAATACTGATTATGTAATGTATTGCTGATTTAAAAAAAAAGCGAAACAATTTTAACTAATCTGTAAAGGAGCGATATTTCGCTTATTAGAATGTAATGTTTACATTCTCTTTTGGACAAAATTTTTCGAAAATTGTCATTAAATGAATCAGTTAACCATTAAACTGTTTTGTCTGAAGCAGTGCATAGAAAATCGCAATTGTAATTTATATTTAATAAAATGCATATACGATTAAAATATAAATTTATATTAAAACACGACTTTACAATATATTAACATTTTAAATTTATATTAAAAACAAGACTTTACAATGTATTAGTCATTATTTAACATGTCGTCTATTATTGTACTACGCTTTTTAAACAGATACATAAGCCAATTCTCAATTCAAATTCGGCTCTATGCTTAATTATTTGCAAACTTTAAACGCATTCAGCCAAGTATGAAGTGTATGAAATGTAATACAAGGCATGTTCCTTCTTCCTTTTTAAGAAACATGATAAACAATGTATCGCTACTAAAAATGGGATATTTAAAACCGTTCGGGTTAAGCGATGAATACGTTTCAAGATATGACTCAATGTATGTACAACCACGGTTATTATATGTTTGAAACATTCGAATTTGAAATTACTTTAAGACAATAAATATATCTCATGTATATGAAAGTGATCATGTTTTATTCGAAGTATACTGCAAAAAACGTAAATAATATACATAATTAAACGTATTTCGTTTATATTTTTAAATAATACAAGTTACGGTGCGAGAATTGCAACCGACTTAAAAGAAATCAATGGCATATACAGATGTATATAATGATATTGCAATGAACCGTTTCATCAAGTATAAACCATATGTTCTGTAATGAAGTTAACCTCAATAACATAGCATAGTTTGGTATTATCTGGTGATCCCTAGTAGATCTGTTTTGTCTGAACATATGGTACGATAACACTTTGGCATACATGTATGATTAAAGCAAAGACAGTATATGGATAAGTATTATTACGTTACAGTATACAAGAAAAGTCATCTATTATAACACATTTTAGATTTGTGTTAAATTAATCACGTTTATGTGTACAAAGACAGTTATTCACTTACTATCAGATAGAGTAAAAACACGATCTAAATAATTATTTGTGTATACTACTGAATAGGTAAAACTTTAAATGAGGACTAACTTGAATCAAAATGTGTGATGACTATTATCTCAAGATAATTTTCGATTTCGAGAATGTATGTACAGTGTTAAAGCGATAAATCATATGTTTTAAAAAGCTAAATTTTTTAAAGATTGCAAGGAGACAAATAATAATAGGATGCAACAACAATATTATGTATTATTGCATGCACGACAAAATGTATCTGGGTGGTTTAAATGAAGCGTTAACGGTGTTTAACTGTCATGTAGTAAGCCCTGTGTCGAGCGTTTCAGTTATTCACAAATAGACAAATTATAAAAACTTGCAATTCGTGGGCTTAACGCAAAACGGTCGTAAATGATTTTTTTTTAATAACGTCATTGCATATTTTTTGCTATAGTTTCAATATTAATAATCTGAAAAAACAATTAAAACTAAATTCTGCTTTAAAAACCAAAAACTGTCATTTGGCAAAAGGTCAAATCTGAAGATGAAATTATTTTCAGAGCAAAACGGTCGTATCTGCAGTTGCAGCCGCTTTGCACTGAAAATGAATATTAACATTATAGTGTAAACGTTCAATACATAGCATGTCAGACTGTGACCATGATACCAGTACATACAGACTGAGACAATGCTGTGACTTTTGTTACCCATTGGGAAAAGTACCAGCCCAATCCGGAAAAGTGTGCAAGAAAAAAACAGAAATCGAGAAAATTGGTGCATCTGATTTGTTTGCTCCCAAATACATTAACATTAATAATTAAATGTTGTCAAGCGGTCAATATTATATTTATTAAGGTTCAATTCATAGAGTAGCATTGGAAAACTAATTAAAATTTGCGATGTTTTTTTAGTTTTCTTCAATTGGGATTTTTTTTACAGCAATTTGGAAATTTGTTGTTTTTTCCTAATTTGAAAAATGCCATTTTCCGGCACTTTATAAAAAAAAATGAAATCAATCGCTGCAATGGTACCAGTTTATTGTATGTCAGACTGTGAAAATGGTATCGGTATGTATACTGTTAGATTGTGACAATAATACTTGAACGTAGCATGTTAGACTTTGACAATCATACCAGTAAGTAGCATGTCAGACTGCGACAATGGCACATGCACGTAGCATGTCAGACTGTGACAATGGTTCCAGTACTTAGCAGTTCAGACTGTGAAACTCGCAGTTCAGACTGAGACAATTATACCAGTACCTAGTATATCAGACTGTTTCAATTATATCAGTACGTAGCATGTCAGACTGTGACAATTTTACCAGTACATAGCATGTCAGACTGTGACAATGGTATCAGAAGGTAGCATGTGGGACTGTGATAATGGTACAAGTGCATAGTATCTGAGACTGTGACAATGCGACCAGTACGTAGCATGTTAAACTGAGACAATGGTACAAATACAAAGCATTTCAGACTGTTACAATAGTACCAGTACCTAGCATGTCCGACTTTTACAATAGTACCAGTACTTAGTATGTTATGCTGTGACAATTGTACCAGTACGTAGAATGTGAGACTGTGACAATGGTACAAATATGTGGCATGTGAGACTGTGACAATTATATCAGTATGTAGCATGTGAGACCATGACAATTGTACAAGTGCGTAGCATCTGAGACTGTGACGATTGCACCAGTATGTAGCATGTCAGCATGTGACAATGGTACCAGTACTAAGAATGTGATATTGTGACTATGGCACCAGTGCATAGCATCTGAGACTGTGAAAATGGTACCAGTATATGGCATGTGCGACTGTTACACTTATACCGGTATGTAGATGTCAGACTGTGACAATTATACCTGTGTAGCATGTGAGACTTAGACAATGGTACCAACATGTAGCATCTGAGACTGTGACGATAATACTTGTACATAGCATCTGAGACTGGGACAATGATTCCAGTATGTAGCATGTCAGACAATGACAATTATATCAGTAGGTAACATGTGAGACTGTGCAAATAGTACCACTACTTAGCTTGTCAGACTGTGAAAAGTATACCAGTTCGTAGCATGTGAGACTGTGACAACGGTACCAGTACGTATCATCTGAGACTGTGGCAATAGTAATGGTATGTTTAGCATGTCAGGCTGTTACAATTATACCAGTATGTAGCATGTGTGACTGTGACAATGGTATCTCTACGTAGTGTCAGACTTTGACATTTATACCAGTAGGAAGAATGTCAGACTGTGACTCGTGCACAAACTGAAAATATATCGCTTCGGAAATAAGTTTATAAACTGGATTGAACACTTTCTCTCATACACAAGACAAAAAGTCATAGTTAATGGAAGTGAATCAAAGTGGCAACCAGTTACGAGCGGAATACCCCAGGGCTCAGTGCTCGGACCGATGCTCTTCGTCATTTTAATTAACGACACCACTGAAAACATAGAAAATGATAGCCAGCTGTATTTATATGCAGATGACACAAAAATATTCAGGGAAATTGCCTCGGAAAAAGAAAAAGAAATGCTCCAGCAAGACATATTAAGCATGAGTAAATGGTCTGATTAGTGGCTGCTCCGATTCCATCAAGACACATGTAAAACAATGACTATAAGTAATAAGAAATTGGGCGAAAGAACATACAAACTAAGACAAGACTTGAAGCCTATGGAAATAAACCATGCAGAAAAGATATAGGGGTCACCATAGACAATAAGCTTTCATTTGGACAACGTTTAACTGAAAAAGTGAATAATGCAAATTCAGTATTAGGTGCAATGAGAAGATCCTTTGAATACCTTGACATTCCAACATACAAAAAGTTATATACTGCACTGATCAGACCTCACGTTGAATATGCTTATCCAGTCTGGTGCCCCTACAAGAAAAAAGACATTATTACTGTTGAAAACATGCAGATAAGGAATACCAGAATGATTCCTGGACTAAACAACCTATCATATGAAGAACGATTGAAGACATTGAACATACCAACATTGAGTTACAGAAGAGTGAGAGGGGTTATGATAGACGTTTATAAACAACTGAATGGAAAATATAATTTTGATGAAAAGGAATTGTTTAAACGGAATAAAAAAACGTAACTAGGGGAAACAATAAGAAATTATATAAGACAAGACCTCGTTTGGACATCAGAAAGTTCTCATTCAGCAATCGAGTCTTTGACACCTGGAACTCGTTACCAAACATCGTTATTACAGCTACATCTATAACGTCATTTGAGGCAAGACTTGATAAATACTGGAAAAACCAAGAAATTGTTTACAAGTTTGAAGCTAAAATCTCGACCGGAAGAGATAAAGAAAATGAAGAGCTTGAGTCAGAGGCTGAGGGCCTTCTTCTTCATCTAAGGTAATCTAAGGTGACAATGGTACCACTACATAGTTTGTCAAACTGTGGCAATTATACCAGTATTTATAATGTGAGACTGTGACAATGGTACCAACTTGCAGCTTTTCAAACTCTGATAATTATATCAGTAGGTAGCATTTCGGACTGTGACAATGGTTCCAGTATGTAGCATGTCAGACTGTGACAATTTTACCAGTATGTTACATTTGAGACTGTGGCAAATATACCAGTACGTGGCATGAAAGACTGTATCAATGGTAACATAACATAGCATGTCAGACTGTTACAATGATCCCAGTATGCAGCATGCGAGACTGTGGCAATTGTACTACTACGTAGCTTGTCAGACTGTGACAATTATACAAGTATGTGGCACGTCATACTGTTACAAATAAACCAGCATACAGCATATCAGATTGTGACAATGGTACACTTACGTAGCATGTCAGACTGTTACAATTATACCAGCATGTTGCATGTCAGATTGTGACAATCGTATCAGTATATAGAATGTCAGACTGAGACAATGGTACCAGTATGTATCATGTCAAACTGAGACAATTGAACCAGTACATAGCATGTCATACTGAGTCAATGGTACAAGTTTGTACCTGGTCAGACTGAAACAACTGTACCAGTGCGTAGCATGTCAGACTGAGACAATGATATATGATGCTCAAAGGGTAGTGAAAAGATTAATAGGATTTTGAACTTGTTTCTGTCTTATCATATTTCTTATATCACACTTGTATTTGAATAGTTTGTATTTGAATTCGGAAAGCGACTTTTATGCCTGCTTTTAATAAAAAAGTTCTTTTTTTTTAAATAAAAATAAGCTGATAAGATATACTTGTTTTGACTTAAACTCTGTGAATTATAATAATTACAAAACACATTCTAAATAATTTTTAACAGATGTGAAGATATTATGATAACCTTTTTTCTTTTTATGTTTAGGTTATCTACTTAAAGCGAGACTATACGATTTTAATATGTGTTAAATTGTGATATTTTGATAAATTTATTATACAATCACACACAATAGACCAGAACAAAAATACATTGAAGACGAATTTCATAAAATGCAGCAAAGACAAATTAGCGCGCAAGCCGAGTGTGACGAAGATATTTCGTACATATTTTCCTACAATAACCGAAGCATTCGTCTTTTATTATTATCGGAGTTAGTGTTCGTGTGTCGTATGAATATATATCGTTGCAGAAAATTAAAATGATCCGTAAAACTAAATTTAGATTCACATCATACATTCATGATTTGCATTCTTGCGAATTCGACTGCCATTTTCGATTCCAGAATTAAATATCTGGGTTATTTCGCATGTTTCGACACATGTTCTTCTTAACTTTTATTTTAATTTATATTGAAATATTTGTATAATTTGCTGTATACACATTAAATAAAATTCATAAATATTTGACAAAATCGTAAAGTCTCGATTTAATAACTCTGTATAGGCCCCCAGTCACAGATTTATGATCATTTTTTTGTTTCTAGTATGTCTGCATACCTTTACATAATTACATGCTTTTGTTCAAATAAACTGATTATACTTTAAAGTTATAGTTAAAGGTTAAAAAACGCACAATTCAAACATGTTATGTCCCCCTGGTAATCCAACCTGAATTCAAATAAATATAAAATGTAGTATTTACTTCCATCATTAAAAAAATATTTCAGTAAACACATATTTCAAGTATTCAGAATACAGGTATATACATACAACGAAATATAAACATATAAAAACTGATCTGATTTTCAGATACAACCTTTTTGCCTAAAAAATACAATAAAGCATTACACGATTTTAAGCGCAAAACAGTCGTATCTTGATATTTAAAACATATCTCCGATTACAATAATGTCAATAGAGGTATATTGTGTGAACTTTAAATAAATGAACAATACCTACATTTATGCAAAGTATTTTGTATTACTGATAACAATTAATAAAATATTTATTTTGTTATCGTACTGGAAAGTTTACAAAAACTCAGTTACGACCGTTTTTCGCTAAGCCCGCAAATTGCATTTGAATATACACTAGGCGTTTATCCTTTATTTACTGTATCATATTTACCGATAGTGAGACGATTATTCAGGTACTTACTGAAGCTTCAGTACAATGACAATCCATGGAAGCAGTAGCCCATTACGTTTGAACCATAAGATAAGCGTCTCTGGCCAACCAGTAACAAGCTAACTAGTCACGTGGTAATGTCACGGTTTGGGGCGCAAGGAGCATTTGGTTTGTAACCAAGGAGTGTTAAGGTTGTTTAAGAGTTGTGAAATTAATTCGAGCGAATTAAATTATATATCCTGCCCATCGTACCATGTAAGTACAATGATATGTTTTATTGCTGATATTTATGATTGTTTGGAATGCACGCAATAGAAACATGCATATCGTTAAAACACAATGTTGTAATTTTGATGTATTAAATAGCTCAGCAGATTAAGTCTATTTATCAAGAAATCTGTCAGTTTGTGATGCAAGCACCAAATTTGGCACATATACTCTTCAGTTACTATAGATCTGATCAAGCACGTTAGCCAATACAAAATTTCAAAATGGCGTCCGTTTTCAAGATGGCCGCCGTCAGGATTGAAAAATGAAAAAAAAGAAATAAACTCTCTGAAAGGTTTTACTGCTGTGAATATTACTTGGTTTTGATTTCGTACACAACAAATTGATTAGTTTAAATTTCAAATTCAGACATTGTTTAAGTTTAATATAGTAGACACAAGTCCGACAAGGCTTCGAAATGGCCGCCAAGATGGCCGCAAAAAACTATTTATGATCATAGCTATGTAACTATCCACTCAAATGTGATGAATTTGGTGTCTATACCCAGGTTTCAGGTAGATAATAACCCATTGATTTCGTCAGACAAAGTGTAAGTTAATAATGTCACAAAGAATTCCAACATGGTGTCCAAAATGGCTGCCAAGATGGCCACTAAAACATATTAATAATCATAAATGTGTTTCTTTCCACTCAATTTAAGATCTAGATTTTGGTGTCTATAGATAGGTTTCAGGTGGCAAAGAACACGTTAACGTCATCAGACATTGTTTTAAGTTTATTATATATCACACAAATCCAAAATGGCCGTCAAGATGGCCGCCAAAACCTATATATGATAATAAAATATGACTAAGTAACTGTCCACTCAAATTTGACTACACCGTGGTTTTAGAGAGAAAAAAACACATAAATATCACATTTATATCATCAAACAAAATGTAACCTAATTATATTACACAAACATCTAAAATGGCGACCAAAATGGCCATTATCATAATACAAAGGATCACAAGTCCATAGCTTGTTACTCAAAAGTTATGGTTGTTAAACTTCAATTTATGACATTTGGAAGAGAGAATGAATTAGCAAATGACTTCAAAATAGGATCAGGTTTTACTAACTTTTGTAGACTTCATTTTTTACCGTTGCTGAAAATCATTGAATATTAATTACAGCCTGCATAAGCATGAGTTCTTCCAAAAGGTTAATAATATATATAGAAGGGAAGAGTACAAATCCTTTGCATGATCCAGCAGTATCTGAATGTCTGGATCATCCTTGGTCATTTCGGCTTTAAGCTGGCTGTGTATGCACTTTTCAACAAGAAGATGGTCCCATGAAGCCCTCTGGACAGTTGTTCTTGTCACAATATGCATAATTTTGCGCATTTTCTCTATAGACTGACTTAAGTATGTGTATGAGAGCGGTTTCTGTGATTTCTGTTTCAGTGATGATTTCGGCAGCCTTCCAATGCAAGGGTTGGTCAAACGTTACAATGGTGTGAAGGTTGTGGCAAGGTTGCAAACTAAGGCTTATGTTGTCAGAATGCACCCTTTGTCCCCATTGTACATATTAATCATAGACAAGAATTTGAATGGCAATTGCAGCCCAGGGTACTGTATTTTCTGGTGAAAGATACGCATTATTCCCTGCAAATTCAGTGTTGCCTGAAGCTGAAAAATATCGATCCTCTTGTCAAAATCCAAAAATCACGACAGGTCCAAACTATGGCGTTCCACATAACAATCATCATGTCATAAGTAATGGACTTGTGGTCCTTCGTATTGTGTCGTTTGACGCCATGTGAGATTTATGTGCAACATAATACACTTAAACTATGTCTGACAAACGTAATGTGTTCTTTACCCCTCGAAACCTCGGTATAGACACCAAAATCATCAATTGTGAGTGGACTGTTACAAAGTTATGATCATTTATAGATTATGGTTGCCATCTTGGAGGCCATTTTGGACGCCATGTACGATTTGTGTGTGATATAATAAACTTAAACAATGTATACTGATCTTAATGTGTTGTATGCCCCTTGAAACCTATGTATACCCACCATAACAATCAAATTTGAGTGGATATTTACATAGTCATGATCATTTATAGGTTTTGGTGGCCATTTTGACGGCCATTTTAGACGCCATGTTGGATTCGTGTATACTATTGTAAAATTAAACAATGTCTGATGATCTTTATGTGTTCTTTGCCCATTGAAACTTAGGTATAGACAATACATTCATCAAATTTGATTGTATAGTTACATAGTTATGATCATTAATAGGTAATTTGCGGCCATCTTTGCGGCCATCTTGCAAAAAACAACATTCCGGAGGTCCGATTTTTGCAAACTTTTGATATGTTATAAAGGACCCTCTACCCTACCAGGATCAGTTAAAATACCCATTGTATCAATTTTTTTGGCGTTGAAGGTATAATTTCATATATTGACCCTACTAGTACTTGTTGCTAAAACATTGGTGGCCATCTTAAAAAAAATGCCGCCATTTTGAATTTTCAAGTGGCTAACGTGCTTTTTTTACGAAAAGGGCACCTAAAGGTAATTTATGCCAAATTTCATGCATGCATCACTAAGGAAAAGCTTTTTTCAATAATCAGCGCAGCTAAAATACCACATAAAATAACAAAAATTCATTTTTCCCACTAAAATACTTATTATAAATATTTTAGTAGCAAATATTGTAATAACCGTCGTATAGTTTCCAGCCCAATTGGAAGTTCGTTAACGATATAAAAAAAATTACAACGAATATACACAGTTTAACGAATCATCGCACTAATGCTATGTCTCGATAATAATTGGGATCGAATGACGTACTCAAAAATGTTCTCAAAGTTTTCATTGATCAGAAGTTTGGAAAACGCTCCTTTTAATAGTCCGTTGATGTGACGTGTTCGGCCTGATAACAATAGACGAGAATGACTACACAATGTAGAGCAATGAATGAATGTCAACATTTATAAATTCATAAATATATCAAGATGCTATCTTCAACATTGCAAATATTGAAGATTAAACAACGAGCGTGGAATCAAAAGATTTTGAATGGCTGTTATTTCTGGAAGAGCCCTGATAAGCAATAATATTCGCATAACCATTGCATCTTTCTTAGGTAGAATTCAAAATTCAAAGGAAGATAAAATAGCGCGCGTGAAATGTAACGCGTGCTTTGAACGGTTGTTTTTTTTAGTAGAACCCTGATTTTCATCATCATCATCATCATCATCCTATTTTTTATACTTATTTGCTCTTTTCAAGATGAGTTGTAATGCTAACCATCATTTTTTGAATAATAATTATTGTTACCGTCAGTGCATTGGAACGTTTAATTAAAAAAATTGAACCGTTTAAAATGCTTACATAATCTCACACCTTAGCTCAGAATAAGTTGTTACATACATGCACGCAACTGCTTTTGAGTAATTTGTATATGAGTGTCCATTTGCATTGCATCTGTTTATCAATATTTAACTTATTTTTGTTAACGTTTTTCCTCTTTATCTTTATCATCAACGTCGTGTTAATACGCATTTCCAGAGACAAGACAACACGAAATGATTTTTGTGTTACATTGTATATGCACTAGATGTGAGGTTTACAATGCAGCGAACACCCCAAACAAACTGTTAGACACATCAGTTATCAATACCTTTATAGTAACAATTAATTTTGCTTAACACTCGTTGAGAACTTGACAATTTAGCCACCAGATATTAATACTTTTTATGCCATTTTGCACGCGACAGACCTTAATCCTATAAAACATATATGTATGTCCTGGATAACAAAAGTTTGATTGATGCTTTTGATACACATTTTTCATTTTCAGATCCATGTATTTATCATACTTAAATAATGAGTTACCATGGTTTTAGTAAAATGGTTCTCAAATAATGGCTTATAAATCTTAGTAATATCCGGAGAGCAGAATATGTAAGTATGTGTCACCGTTTGTAAGCGAATATCAAAGCTTATCCAATCACATTGTTTTTAAATAGTCTTCTTTATACGCGTCATCAACTCCGGAAAATATAGTGCTGACGTGGGTATCGATTATGTTTAAGTGGTGTAAGTTTCGATCAGTGTGTGAAGCATATTGAACTATGTATATAGGTCACATTTATCAGAACACGTACAAACGAAATCACACTTCAAATACTATGCGATATAATTACATTATGTATGGTACTATTAACGTATTTAATTTTATGAAATGCCGTTTTTTTTTATTTATACACAAACCCTCTCATTATTGATATATGATTGTAGTGATTTTTACATTGCCAGCAGCGAACATTACTGATCAAAGGCACTCTCAAGATTTCACTACTGGCTTACCACTTGGCTTGTCCATTCATTGGATTTGCTTGATTTCATCTTTTGCCTGTATTGTCATGATACATTTTAAATTTCGGTGTTCTTTTAATCCACACCTTGAATCTACGAAATATGTTTTCATGTATTACTTTATTGTGTAATAACTTGAATTTTTTTGCTATTACTTCAGGTTTCTGAGACAAACATGTAGCTATCTTTGTTTTTTGTTTAATTCCTCACCAAGACCATTTGATATGCATCGACATTTGTAACTTAAATGCTTTAACACGTGGCGATGTTTATTGTTATTTTAGGAGCCTGTCTTTCAACCGATTACGCAACATTTCCCGGGCGACGTTCAGGGGCTTGATAAAACTACAACATCTGTGAGTTACATTCGATACATGATTTTTGTGAAATAAATGCCGTCCAGCTGTCCATATATACATGTCTACGCATGTGGTCTGCTTGATGGAACGGGATACATTTATATTTTGTCGTTTATTTGTCTCATGAATTTCACAATAAGATATTCATTGCGGTTTTATGCGCTTTCTATGCAGAGTGCTGTTTTAAATGAAACTGTGAGATACATTTGTCTATTTCTAAATTTTTTGCGAATAAAGGCACTTACTTGCCTTTCCCAAATAAAGACAAAAGCAGGTGAATGTTAAACAATTATAAGCTTATTCAAAATATGTTTAGATTATTTCATAGCTGGTTTTTCGATATCTGTTCGATACAATTCTAATATAACTGATATTTAAGATTGTATTGTACACTGGTCTGAATAGATGTGCTATTGAAGGCGCAATACTATATACGATAGTGATTTATTGGGACACAGTTAGAGGTACGCATAAAACTGTAGGACGTTGATGCAGCCAACTCGACTATTTCTTTCAAAGGGATTATAAACCATTTCAAGAAAGCGCTGTGTTTGTCACGCCTAAAACACCCGTTTCACACATGACATATATTCAATGAATAACTACATAATTAAGATTCACAAGGTTTCGTTTCAAAGTTTTATATTTTTTATAAGAATTATTTTGTGAATGCAAGCTAAACAAAATAGCTGTTTAAACATTATTTTCGCTGTGTAGTTAAATAGTCGTGAAAAAGAATTGTAGTAAATGTATAATTAAGTAAGAAAATTATATATTCTTACACGGTTTGAATGACAAATAATAATTAGGTCCCTTACACTTCATTCAGGGGCGAAAACGAATATCTAATTATACTTTATAAATAAAAAAGTAGACTTGTAAGATTAACTTTTTTATTATTTTAATTAAATTGATTTTCAAAGTTATCATGTACTTTTAATTAATGTTCAGCATTTTTAAAATAGAACATGTCAGTTTTACATATGGCTTTAATAAGAAATACGGCAAATTATGGGACATAGCAGTGCGTTTGCTGCAAAAAGGAAACATATTTGCATATATATTTATTTCGTTTTAACATGCAAACGGATCTCCAATGTTAGTATTCGGTGTTTAGGTCCATTTCTTAACAAATGCTTCTTGAGAGGATAATCAATCGAAAGCCAACAAAATCACAAATTCTTAATTTGAGGTAAAGCCAAATTATAAAACGTTCAAAGAATACATGTAGCGAGAGAGATAGAGAGCCAGAGAGAGAGAGAGAAAGAGAGAAAGAGAGAGAAAGAGAGAGAGAGAGAGAGAGAGAGAGAGAGAGAGAGAGAGAGAGAGAGAGAGAGAGAGAGAGAGAGAGAGAGAGAGAGAGAGGGGAGAGAGAGAGAGAGAGAGAGAGAGAGAGAGAGAGAGAGAGAGAGAGCAGGAGAGAGAGAGAATGAGAGAGAGATGAGAGAGAGAGAGAGAGAGAGAGAGAGAGAGAGAGAGATAGAGAGAGAAGAGAGATAGAGACAGAGAGACAGAAATATACAGAGAGAATAATTAATTGACTACCATACTAGTTTGGTTTAAATTGTGTGGCTGAATAAGACATATTTATGATAAAATATATTTATTAATTAACTATTATAACGAAAATAAATGGGTAACTCTATTATTTAGATAATTGGCAATTGCTTAAAACTTTGGATGGTTAGTGATCGTGATCCAGTTGAAATGCTGGATTATACGCAGTAAGTTAAGCAATCAGTCAGCAAGTATATTATCTTTTGGAACGCTTTTCTTGCTTTTGATTTATTTAACTTTGCCTATTTAAATAAACTGATTTGGAATTCTTTGTCCACGCGTTCCATTTATTCAAACGTTATCGTTCAGGCTGTTTCGAGACATTTATTGTTTACATAAAATAAAAGAATTAAAAAGAACGATCTTACACTTCATTGTCATATATACCGATGAATTAATAGGGATTTGATTTAACATTTAAATTATGCGATGATCAAGGAAAGAATCTACAAAACACGTCATACAATGAATTGTTATACTGTCCTTTAGTACCTTTCAGCCCTGACCCGTCATTTTAAGTATTTTATAACACTATCGTGATTCAACTCTGTGTTCTATTAATTGAATAATTGATGCATAATCTTCTTGTTTGATTCGGTTAAAAAAGCAAGGTATTCGAGCTATATTTGTAATTTGTTGGACAATATTAATAGGTCGTTTTACTGTCCAACCAGATATGTGAATTATAATTATAAACTGTCCCTCCTGCAAGCAAAGACTCCTGTGTTAAAATAATGATAACATGATTTATTGCGGTTCATGTTTAGTGTGCATAACATATACAATCTACTAATTCTCGTATATGACGTTAGATCATTTAAAACAAGACAATCGGGTAAAACACTCATTTTGCAACATTTTGTACCGTGGTGCTACTTGTTTGCGCGATACTCATGTTTGTGTGTATCCTTTGTTCAGTTTAATATAAAACGAAATAGTAATAATGCGTTACATCTTTGTAATTCAAATTTAATGTTGAAAACATTTCCTAGCAAGTTTTTAAGAAAGGCTAAGTGGAGTCCGGATTTTATGACGCATGTTCAATACTTTAAAACATGTTCACTTTCGTATGTATTATCAAAGATCCGGGTAACTCGTGTTTGGGTTTCCGGCTATTGATATTGTCACTGTGTTTTTAAAAGCTTATACAAACAATTGCATGAAGAATCACTCACACATGAATAATTGCAGCCGGCTGGTGACTATATCAGCACGAAAGATGCTTATGTACACTATTATCACTTGTTAGTCAATATTCCGGGAAACCAATTGATTTTGGCTGTTGGATTCATTAACATGGCTGCTGTATTTTACAAAGTAAATAAAGGCGCTGCAGTGAAATTTGATTAAATGACACGTGCAGGTGAATTATTCAGACGACACGTTTTTTTTTGTTTCGTTTACATAAAATAGTAGATACAAAAGGTAAAAGCATTTTGTTCATAAAACATTCCACGTAAGCGTGTATTTATCTTGACAACGGGTTCGTACACTGGCAAATTTATGAATTGAATATGACGACTGCTAATTCATTGTCTTGTGGATGCATTTCGAACCTCTGAATATGAATGTCTCTAAATACAATGCCACTATTTCAACCTATTATGACACTATTTTCTTTGTTAATCTTTTTTGAATGAAATTCAATTATATAAATTTTGATTAACTAGAGATATACACGGTATAATCATATGAAGTCATCACACACACTCTGTCGCGGAATGTCAAACGTTAAAATCTGATGAAAGCATTTCATACCTCTGAATATGAATGTCTCTGAATACAATGTTACTATTTCAACCTATCAGGAGATAATTTCTTTGTTAATGTTTTTTAAATGAAATTCAATTCTATAATTTTTGATTAACTAGAGATATACACGGTATAACCATATGAAGTCATCACACACACTCTGTCGCGGAATGTCAAACGGTAAAATCAGATGAGTGCGTTTAAAGAAAAATATTCTTTCAAAAGGCAGTATCGTTTGTCTCGAATGGCGCCTGGTTACTCTATTTTGTATAAATAACCAGAAATAATCTCTGGGCAATATGTAAACGGTATTGCGTATATGGTGTCTGAAAATATGTTAAATTGGTGCTCTTCTTAGTTTGATGATACAGATCTTTCCGGAGCTACGAAAAAGGCGTAGTTATGTTAGAATGTGTCTATTTACGTGGTTGTGTAGATTTAGCGCAGAAAATGCAAACAATTTTTCCATAAATATAATGATAATTAGTGCACAGTCTAGTCCTCCTCCTCCTCCTCCTCCTTCTCCTCCTCCTCCTCCTCCTAATCATCATCATCATTATCATTATAATTATTATAATCATCAAGCACCACCCCAATCATCATCATCACCACTACCACTGTCACCACCTTCTTCAACATCATCATCATTGTCATGGTCGTTGTTGTCGTCGATCTCGTCGTCGTCAGCATCATCAGCATTTTCAGCAGCATTTTTATAATAATATTCATCTTCGTCTTTAAGATCATTAGCGATGTGTATACTTATGTTGCTTTACTGTGTTATCACAAGGCGCTATTTGTATTTGTTCGGGGTTTATTTTAACGGAAGAACTATCTTTACTATGTGCCATTGTCTTGTGTGTGTAATTTCCACTGCGAGGTTTTCTTCGCTTTCTTGGAGGTGTGCTTTTATTAATGAAACTCTTCAATAATTGTGTTGTTAGTACGTGTTGTTTGAATAAAGTCCCCCCCCCCCTGCAAATAGACATAAGAAGATTCACGTTTACCGATTGTTAGCTTATTTAAAATATATTGCAGTTAAATGTGTTTTATTCAGTTAATGTTAATCCAGGTATTTAAGCACCAACACGTTCGAATCACTACCCGACGATGCATGTAAAGGAATGCCGAATTATATTCATTGAAGGCGTTTTTTAGAATTCAAACGCAGTACATATAATCTATTTTGAATTTTCACATTTCTTAATTGTTTTAATTTGCTTCAGACTGATGCATTCTTGTAGATAGTACTAAAATACTAAATATAGTATTTTAAGCAATTTGTATGTGTTTGTTATATTAAACTTTATAAGAAATCTTACACTTTTCTTAAATTGATAACTATTCCATTTCTTCAAAACGGTCCTCGGAAAACCTTTTCGAATCCAAAATTCTGCAAATTTAAGCGTCCATAATCTTTTTTTTATATGCCTATATACGAACAAAGTATTTGACATGTGCAATTTGGGATCAATAACTGATTATCTCTGCTAAAACATTACTATATTCTTCCTTATTTTAAGTGTCTGTAAAATAAGCCTTCATATAGGACTTTTTCCTTTTTGTGTTGGGATTATAATGTTTCATGCGTTCTCACGACAACCTCACAATCTCCAAAGCTGCCCTTGAGAGTCCGTTCATGCGTTCTCACGACGACCTCACAGTCTATAATGCTACCCATGCGAGTCCTATATGCCTTCTCACGACGACCTCACAGTCTCTAATTCTGTCCTTGCGAATCCTTTCATGCGTTCTCACGACGACCTCACAGTCTCTAAGGCTGTCATTGCGGGTCCTTTCATGCGTTCTCACGACGACCTCACTGTATCCAATGCTGTCCTTGCGAGTCCTTTCATGCGTTCTCACGACGACCTCACAGTCTTTAATGCTGTCCTTGTTAGTCCTTTCATGCGTTCTTACGACGACCCCATAGTATCGAAGGCTGTCCTTCCTAATTCTTTCAAACGTCCTCAGGATCTCCTTACAGTAGCCAAGGCTATCCCTGCGAGTCGTTTCATGCGTTATCACGACGACCTCACATTCCCTAAGTCTGCCCTTGCGAGCCCTTTCATTCGTTCTCATGAGGACATGGCATTATCCAAGGCTGTCCTTGCGAGCCTTTTCATGCGTTCCCACGACGACCTTAAAGTCTCCAAGGCTGTCCTTGCTAGTCATATCATGCGTTATCTCGACGACCACACGGTCTCCAATGCTCTCCTTGCGAATGCTTTCATTCATTCTCACGACTACTTTACAGTCTCCAATGCTGCCCTTGCGAGTCATTTAATGCGTTCTACCGACGACCTCACATATAATTGGCTGTTCTTGCAAGTCCTTTCAAGTTTTCTCACGACGTCCTTACAGTTTCCAAGGCTTCTCTTGCGAGTGCTTACATGTTTTGTCACAACGACCAAACAGTTATCAAGTATGTTTTTGCGAGTCATGTTTTCTCACGACGACTTTCGCGACTTGCCCGTGCGGGTCCTTAAATGCGTTATCATTACTGCCTCACTGTCGAATAGGCTCTTAGCCGAGTCCTTTTATGCGTTATCACGACGACCTCACAGTCTCCTAGGCTCTCTTTAAGCGTCCTATCATGCGTTCTCACGACGACATCACAGTCCCTTAGGCTGTCCTAGATAGTCTTTGCATGCGTTATCAAGACGAACTCATATTATCAGAGGAACTCCTTGCTCGTCCTTTCATGTGTTCTCAAGACCACCTAATAGTGTCCAAGGTTGTCCCTGAGTGTCATTTCTTGCGTTTCCACGATGACCTTACAGTTCTCAAGGCTCTCCTTGCGAGTCATTTCATGCGTAATCAAGACGACCTCACAGTATCCAAGACTGTCCTTCCGAGTCCGTTCATGCTTTCTCATGACGATCTCACAGTCTCCACCGTTGTTCTTGCGAGTCCTTTCATTCTGACATTCTCCAAGATTGTATTTAAGAGTCGTTCCTTGCATTATTACGACGAGCTCACAGTCACCTTGGCTGAACTTGCGATTCCTTGGTCACGGTATAAACGAAGACAGAACGCTAGTCGTATGTGACGGGGCATACGATGGAAAAAAGTGTAAAGAGTATATATTTGAAAACCAGAAGTTGAGCAATAGTTTCAAATAGAAATGATAAAGCTAAATGAGTATCTACCAAATAAGATATTATAAAAATATGCTATAATTTGACAGCAATTTGTGTCAATTGTAAAAACGTGTTAACATGATCCGCTCTTTCACGCAACTGTTTTGACGAGATGTGGAAAACGTTTAACAACGTTCTAGGCATATGTTTCACAACTAATACATATTTAAGTTGAACATGGGAATGCACGGTAAATGAAATATGCGAACTGCTGCGATAATGTGATCATTTTCTTGTGGTATTTCGCAATTGTGTTTCACAGTTGAGTTTTTTAAATATGACATCACACAGAACGCCTAACCTCATGGCTGTCCAATGACGTTCTCAATGATGAAATCAAGGGGATCAACTTTTGCTATACTTTACAGAACAGAATAAAACTACAAGTCAAGAAACATTATTTAAATAATAATTATTGTTACCGTCAGCGCCTTGGAACTGTCAATTCAAAAGTTAAACCGTTAAAAAGGCTTACATAACCTCACACATAGCTCAGAATAAGTACTTAAATTTATGCACGTGACTGCTTTTGAGCATTCTGTATATGTGTATCCATTTGTATTGTATCTGTTCACGTACATTTGTTTATATCACTGTAATATAATCAAGATGAGTATACACCTTTAGTTCTATAATAGTAATATTAAACAAAATTGTCAAATGTAATGTAGTATAGTGATGAAGCAAATGGTACATGTTGATGAAGTGTACTTAGGCTACCAGTCAAAAAGTCATGATACTATATCGCAAAACATGTTTTAAAAAGAAGGAAAAAACACGCATACAAACAGATTTATATATGCAATAGATGTGACGTTTAGCGTGTAGCAAACACAACCCAGCAAACTGTTCTTCACATCTCTTATGAATTATTTTAAGAATTAATTTTGCTTAACGCTTGTTAATAACTTGACAGTTTAGCCACCAGACATTAAATACTTCTTATGTCATGGTACACGCGACAAAACATACCCTAATGCAAATTGATCCGTATGTCCTGAATAACAAAAGTTTAAAATATGTTTTTAATACACATTTTTCATTTTCAGATCTATGTATTTATCTTATTTTAATAATGATTTACCATGTTTTTAGTAAAATGGTTCTGGAAAATTTGCTTATACATCTTTGTATTATCCGAAGAGCAGAATCTGTAAGTCTCTGTCTCCGTTTGAAAGTGAAAAGTGCTGACGTGGGTAGCAATTATGTTAAAGTGGTGTAAGTTTCGCTCATTATGTGTAGCATCTTAAAATATACGTCACATTTAGCGGAAATCGTACGAACTATCCAACCCTTGTTTTGCAACTGGATACGAAAATTGAAACTTGTTTCTTGCTCCTTATTTTAACCAAATAATAAACAGTGACCCCTTACTTTTTGAACCAAAAATCGAACTTACATGATCTTCCTTTTATGATAACTACATTCTTAAAACTGTATAACCAAGCTTTTAAAAGTATTTAGTATGCAGCTTTAATATACAAATACTATTCTAACACATGTGTACATAGCTATATTTATTAATAACCACAACTCGTATTTTTACGACTGAAATGCAAGCAAATAGACAATGATTTACTCCTCATTTTAAGCGAACAAAGAACTTGCTTTTTTGAACTTTTATAAAAATGGTTCACTCTACCAATCGCAGCCCTTATCAATGAAACTGGTTTTACATGCAGGTATGACAAAAAAATATTTCATACAACATAACGCTTCATAGTTTTATTAAAATTCAGTTCCGATATCAGGGGAAAACAATAAATAAGTTTGAGGCCACTTATCGTTTATTAAAACTAATTAAGGGGCTAGTATTTTCTAACTTACTATATGACTACAAATGTATATCGTTCTGCGCCACGTAACGTTGACAATCTTTTGAAATATAGCCCTGATGTGACACTATTTATTCGAACTAATGAGTGCAAAGGTTTACTTATTTATAAGGAAATAAGTCCCCTTTCATTATTCAAGCAGAATAAAGAACAGGCTTTTACTTTAAAAAATACTGTAGATTATTCAAACTATATCGCACAACTATGACAATCATGCTATTCAAGCCAAATATGGGAATGGACTTTTTTAACTTTTGTACTATCTTACCATAAACAAAACTGTGAAAATAATTGTTGATATAACTATGATGTCACACGAATTAAACCTTCATATTACCACTTCGTTTTGTTTACAATTAATTCATTTCATTTTCGCGGCTTCACATAGGACCTGAATTTTTGTTCATTAACTAAATCTATTAATGTATTCAAATGTACCTCACATTAACAGTCTTTTATGATAACACAACAAATTGAATTTAAAAAAAATAAGTATGCAAATAATAATAAACTTAATCTAATTTAGAACATGTTTGCTGTTATTTAAAGAAAAAAGGGTTGGCTTATAAACAATATAGTGTTTAGTTTACGCCGGGATGATATCGAAATATCGCATGTAAGATAATCAGTTACATTTTTAAATTATGTCAAGCATAATACTATGCCTGCATTACATATAGAATGATTGAGTCCATTAAATTGTGACAAAAAGTGCTTTTTAAATATGATTTCAATAAAATATGACATTTGAAGACCTTTTTCTTTTGTTCTTATAAAACATAGAATTTATCGCCAAAATAAGTAAAAAGCTTTTTTCAAAGTGAAATGCATTAAATAATAATAAATATCCAATTTGGAAACAGGGAAAGTTGTTAACCCGAGTACCTTATTATAGTTCAATGTTGTTTTAGTTTTAAGTTGTATGTAAACTCGAACGAAATCACACTTCAAATACTATGTTATATATTATATATTATACATAAGAACAACAAAGTGCAAATCATGGCCAGTACTTAGGATAGCGATGCATAAAAGATGCAGTGCAGTAAGGCTATAGATTGCCTCGATTTTATACCAAAATTATGAATTCTCGGTCCCGCGAATTGGAGAGAAACAAGGGAAGTTCGGATATCTAAGTTCTGTAGTATAACTTTATTTTTAAACATATTCTCATGGTTCGCGTTTTTGTAAGCAGTATTTCTTTGAAACTAACAATACATATTTTTGTTTCATAGCTAAAGTGCTTTGGACATAAAACACAATCATCTTCAAAGTCAAGTTTCTTGAAACAAGTTTTAGGTCAACATTTATCGCACATCGTTAATACTTTTTTTGTCAACACATATGCACATTAACTTTCCATGGTCAGTTTCCATGCCAACCATTTCAAGTATTCTAATCGTCTGGTCAAAACGTCCGTGATCATCGTACGTTGTAAAACTAACATATATCATCATGTTGTTCAACTTTGTTTTTGTTTTTTAAGTATTGATTAAATTTTCATAAAGCAAAAATATCAAACACTCACATTTTAAAATAGTATTTGTAAGCTTCTAAAACAACTGTATGGCCCAGCTGGACGAAACAAGAGTTGAAATTTAATATCCTTGTTTAACCAGATTGGTTTAACCTGGAAGTTAACTAGGTTAGGTTCTGTAATTTAGTACATCTCTTAGTCTTATTTATGAAAAAGCAAAGAATTTAGAGTATTTTAAAGGACTTAATCTTTGGAACCAAATAATGTCCATTAAAAAATCAGCTCAATATTGGTAGAGTGTCAAAAAATTGGTTTATCCAATTGTACAACCCAAACGAAGATATTGTTTAATCAAGCTACAATTACATACCATTTTCATAATACTGAGTCCTCCTCAGAGCAAAATTTGTCAAAGAATGTTGCAGCACAGATGAAAATAAAAAAACATACTTGATTACATGTAGTTTATTTTAATACAAATGCATTCTCACTAGTAAGTTTAACTGACATGTGATATTCGCACTGATCCGAGAATTAAAATGTAAACACTGGCAAAGTAATATGAGTAAAAAAATCAACACTTGCTGTTTTTTTCTTTTAGTTTTTTCTTTTAATCTTTGAGTTTATACATATTGCACCGAGTGATTAAATTAGTCTTAAGGTTATTTTGAATTTATTTAAGTAAAATTATTAATGCAATATTTTGTGAAATATGTTTTAAATTTTAAAGAAAGCAGCCGAAGCAATGTAAAAGCAATACTATTGAAGATCACAGCTTGTTTTGAGTATAAATATGTAATATTATTTAAAGTCTAAGAATAAATTTACAAAGGGTATTTAATTTACTATTAATTTTGTTATGGTATGTGGGTTTCTAATAACAAATTGATCAGCCTCTGTCCACTATTGTTTATTGGATAATCCAAACAGAATGTAAAAAAACAAAATGGAACTCAAAGCATTATGAACAGTTCCATAAACCCTGAACAGACTACATTTAGAATTGTTAAACTAGGTTGTGAGACTGTTACATCAAAAAATAAGAATAATAAATAAACCAATAAACATTTGTAAAAAATAAATAACACCTACTGCATGTACACAATCATTTCTTAGTTTTTCACAAAATTAATATCACCTTCTTGTAAATAGTTAGTTTAAATTGATTGCAATTGTAAGTAACTGTAACTAAAGTGATATACATTTTTAATTAAAAATGTGAATTCACATGAAGGTGTTTCCCTGTATCAATATTTTCTTACTATTGGCATAAGTGATATTACGGTACAAAAACTAAAGTGATAAAAGTATTTAAATCTAGGTAATTGACCCGGCACTACAGTGACCTGGTAACGCAATCATGTTTGACAGTTATTATTAACTTTAGTTAATACACACTTTTTCTTTAAATATATAATTATTTTGGTTGGTAAAGCAGATTCTTGATTTTCCAGCAATGAGTAGGATTTCTTAATATAGGTCTCACAAGACTAGTACAACACCAATGTGTTAATGCTGAATCTTTACACATGTAAGAAAATAACAAAATATACAAGCGATATTTTTATTATTTCTATTATGCCGCTTTTTAATTGCGAAACAAACCGCTTGTAGGAAGAAGCGTGTGGTGCAAGTGGTAGACTGTGAGGAAAAGAGGACAACAGTTAATGTCACAGTTTATTTGAACAGCTAGATTTTCTTTGTTTATTTCATATAACACATACAACAGAATCTTAATAAATCAAAACATATTCACATTCAAATAATAAAACATTTTTCTCATAAATATTTTATAATTGGGGAAAATTAGCTTGTATGGAGAAAACTCACTTTGGTGTGAAAAGTAACTTAATGAAAACAATATCTTATACTAATTATAAATCATTACAGATACAATTATAACAGCCACTGCATTTTTTTCTAATATATAACAATTACGTGAATAAATTATATGTATAAGTTATATTTTTGAAAACAGTTTAATTGCTGTGTTCGCTTAACATGCGCATTCAAACAAGTATCCTTGGTCTGATCGATAGCACTTACATCGTGCTGTACTACATTTGGTTTGACAGCCACATGATATTAAGTAGGACACATGCTGCAGGGACCTTTGGTTTCCTCGTCCATACCGGTTTTAATGAATTTTCTTCAAGTTTCCATGCGTCAGTATCAAGAGGATCATCAGGCTGAAAATCCTTATCTGTGGCATTTAGCCATATCTTTGCCTGATAATTTGCCCTTTTAATGTGAAGTTCAAACGCATCATTTGTAGGGGGTAACACATCCAAACTCTTCCTGGCTTTCAAAAACAACCGATACCCACATGTGTCAATGTCTGGTAGGTGGTTCTGACAGCAACCATACAGCACACACAGACATTTAGAAACTGCTAGAGCATCATCATCTCTACCAACACCCAAACAATGTATCAGGTTGTGCGATATACTTCACCCAGGCAGTTTTCTTACTTATTCCATTTAGAGCAGACGTGTAGTCGCATCCTGTCAATGCTTGAAACCCCAAAATATTCCTTCTGACAGTGTCGCCTAGTTTTTCAGATAGTGTGTGCGCAGGATAACATTTTCTTTTTTTGACTGTACCAGATATCATATATACCTCGGCGTTAGCTCCAAAGTGAATTATTAATAAGAGCAGAATGTCAGTGTCTCTACAATATAATTCTAAACGCTTAAAGCCTCTATCAATAGCGTTCCTTGAATGCAATATCATCCGCGTATCTGCCTCCTCGTGATTTACACATAGGTTTGTCGCATCAAAAGTACTCGACTTTGAATCAACATCACCTGGAAATCCACCTCCTACAACTATAGTTGAAAGATGTTCTGATTGTTTAAGCAATTCGTTTGAGAAACATTCAGACAAGTCTGCTTTATTGTCATCATTTGTCATATACCCATATTTGTTGAAGAGGAACGTTTGGACTTGTTATGAGCTTTTTAATAGGTCGACGCTTTCCTTGACCCTTAACTTTCGTTGCTTCTTTGATATATTTACTTCCAAAGTATCGATCAAAAGTCACATCGACTCGGGTAGTGTTTTTCGCTGAAATACCTTAAACAAATGTTACAAAAACAGTTGAATATTGTCCAAATGTTTGACAGTCCTTAGGCTTACCTAAACTCTGTTTTTGCGCGTGTCCATCAATTAATGCACATGTTGCATCAGTCGTTGTCGGAACAACTTGAGGCGTCACTTTATCCTTGTCCTTTGTAAGCACTTGGAGTATGTTTGATTTCTGGGTTTCATGTATTTTTTCACTTGCCTTTGTAAATGATAATGGCACATCAGAAAGTTCATGTTCTAGTACAGATGCTGTTTCTACGACTCTCCCTGAATTAGCTGCGTTGAAAAGTCTCTGCATTAGCTCTATGTTAGCCTTTAAAATCTTTGTCACTTTACTGACTGTCTTGTTGTAAAGATATGCAAATGTTTTGGACTGTACCTTTTCAATAGGAACATAACATTCAAAATTCTGCTCGTTCAGCCTTTTCTCTGCAAAATCCTTGAGTAATGTTTTTCCTCGACTTTCACAGGTTAATAAATCATCTCTTATATCATTAGTTGCAACTTCCTTAGATGCTTTTGAGAACAGTCTGTTCTCCTCTTCATGCGCTCCGAATATATAATATGAACCACAGGGCTGCATCATTTTCTTGATGCACTCTTCCTTTGAAGAAACTCTCGAACGTGTTCCATCTGCTCTATTCTTGAATATTCCAATATTTTCGTCATCATACTGTTGATTGAATAATTTCATGGTACTATTGGAAACCTCAGATCGTACTGACCACATAAAACAAAACATAATTATAGTCTGGTTCTGTCTTGTTATTCTAATAAAAACCACTGTCGTTTTACACATTCTATTTATCCACTCAGTAGTTTGGTCGACATGTACTCCGTTGAATGCTTTTTCCTTCAGCCGGACTACAAAGCGACATTAAATAAACTCTTTGAACACCTTAGGTGCAGCATATTTTAATGCTTTTATGTCTGCTAGATATACAGGATCTCAACGGGCATAGTTTGTGATCTCGTACACTATAAGCCATGGTAGCATCTCGGAAAAAGCTTCTATATGCAGCAGCCAATCGCCTTTTCTTTGGGCATTAATTAAATTCATAAGGATGTCAACCAAATGTATGTAGGAATTCCAGAAAGAAAAGTTCTTCACTTTACTTTTCTCTTTGTCGAATTAATCTGGTAGTTCACCTATCTTTTTCTCATTGACTGCTTCAAGAAGATTATCATTTGCTTCACTTCATTTCAAAAGCAAGCTCTTACTCTCTTACTTCATGGTCAAGTTATGGGATTTCTTCTTCCTTAGATTCTAACCACTGACGAAAATATCTTAACTTCAACATGCAAATCGCCTCATATGCAAGCATATGGCCTAACCGCACGATAATATGCCTTTCACAAAATACTCAAATAAAACGGGCAAAGTGCAATATATTACAACACATGAGTATCTATTTGACTGGAAAGGATAACAATTCTAAATAATATATACCTTTAATGCTGCATAAATCACTATCAACTGCTCCTAATGAGTCTTAATTTGTGCTTGATACAAATTGCGTTTTCCTTTTCAGGGGCACTTACTCTTCATTAAATTTTAGTTACAAAGCCTGGCTATTTTCTGTATTGGGTTTTCTGTTAAAGCATGAAGTTAACAGGGATTAGATCAGCAGTATAGGATATTTGTATATTAAACAGGATGAAGAATGTACACTTAAAACAATGTAATAAGATACTGAAATACAGACATGAGTTTCAGTCTTTGTTTTAAGCGTACTTTGTACTTCATTATATATATATATCTATATCTATATCTATATATATATCTATATCTATATATATATATATATATATATATATATATATCTATATCTATATCTATATATATATATATATATATATATATATATATATATATATATATATATATATATATATATATATATATATATATATATATATATATTGGATCCTTTTAATTTTTCCTTTTACTTCACAAAAAATGTTTATATAGTTAACACAAATTAGCAAAAACTATTCCATTTTTTAACAAGATATGTGTTTGTTAGAAACACTATGTCCCCTTCTGCACCGCTTTGAAGCTATATATTTGACCTTTGGCCTTGAAGATGACCTTGGCATTGACATTTTACAACTCAAAATGTGCAGCTCCATGAGATACAGATGCATGCCAAATATCAAGTTGCTATCTTTAATATTGAAAAAGTTATGGCAAATGTTAAAGGTTAACGCAAACAAACAAACACACACAAAAAACCAACAGACAGGGCAAAAACAATATGTCCCCCACTATAGTGGTGGGTGACATAAAAAATACTGTTTGAACATAATATTTTATTTTGTAGATTTTTAATGCCAGTTGTCATGTTTATTTTTGGATAAAAGTGAATTAAATGACATTTATTTTGACCTAGATAAGTGAACAATAGAATAGATAAAACTTTAATTAATTCCAAGCAGGTTCATTTTCAGACAATATTACTGCCTTAAACTTTTGAATTTTGGTTATAAATCACAATGAGATGTATTTCATCTCGTAAACAACTGAAAACTGTACTTATTGACCTTTGACCTAATTAAAAGAATGTCAAGCACCTGAGAAGGTGACACCGCCCTAGATTTTCAGCAGAGGGTATGCAAATACCAAAAACATAAAAAGAAGCCATGCCTAAAAAATGCCAAACAACTTTTTTCCATGCACATTTCTCAGAGTTTTTGGTTAACTACAGCTACATTTTCTTTTGCTGTTATGTGACTTTACGTGTACTTAAATAGTTACTTTGCTTCCAGATGTAAAAATTACAATATGACAGGAGATTTCAAATGTATCTTTTTGAAAACACAAAATTGAACATAAATGTTAGCCAAAGGGGAGTTTGGCAGAAGAGAATGAAAGATAGACTTTATGAATTATTGTGGAAAATATATTATAGTAATTAAAATTAAAATTTTAAGATGTAATATTTTCAACGGACCGAAGGTTACATTTTTAGCCACTTAAGCTGTCATGTTTAAAACAATGTCCTTTATTTGCAAATTATACTTATTGCCTAGTATGGGAAATATAATGGTGTAAAGTTACCAACAATGTAAACTTATTTGTAACAATATTAAGTTACTAAACAATGTAAAATTAGCAAATAAAATTAGTTCCCAGTGTAATTGATAACTATTGTTTGCTTATATTCAAATTATTTATGAATAATAATTTATATGGGGTGCACAATACTTTAAATAACAATAATACGAAATAAGAGTATGCTCCATAGAAAATATCATATATTAATCTAAAATTTAAAATGTAACAAACATAATTATTTAAATTATAATGCTGATCAAGCCTTAACACCCTGTGTATGTACATTTATAGACAATGTGGTCATTACTCATTTGAGTAAACCGACATCATATGTAAAATGAATTGCAAGAGAAAACTATTTATGAAATTCATTATTGTATTTACATCTATACAGTACAATAAGCTGTTGTTAAGGGACAAACCATATTAAACATTTTATTGTAATAAAGTTAATACAGACATGTATAGGAATCTTTAATGAATAAATTATGTGTTTGCATATGGTTTTACATTTCTATAATTTTTGGTGTAAGTATATTTTATTCACCAAACTACAGCTCCCTGAATTGCTCAAAACACCAGATTTTGGAAAAAAAGATCAAAGAAAAAATATGTTGTAATTGTCCATGAATGAACTATTTCTCTACCATAATTACTATCATAGTTTTAAGTTTATTTTACTTTTTAATACATATAATTTATTCAACCAAATAGATGTACATACAATCTAACTATAGGAAGTATAATGATTATTTAAAGACTATTATTAACCTTTGCAAACACCAGACTGTTAAGATATCATTGATTCATATAATATCATATGTTATAATAATAATAATAATAATAATTGAATCGATTTTACATTTGTATATCGTTAATATTACAGACCTGAACATAAAATGTTGTTTCACTTTCAGTTTCGCCTATTTGTAAACACAGTTTAGTAACTTTTCATTTATAAGAATCATTCTAACAATTGTTGCTTTCAAAGACAGTGATGTTCTATGATAGTTCAATATATTAATTCAAATAAAATGTATTACCCTAGTTTTACAATTACTTCGGATAAAGTGTTCAGCTACTTTAGTCTGCGTCGTGAATAGCCTTATAACGCAGGCGGATCACGCGTTGTGTGTATCAAAGCCAAGATGGTGGGCATTAGGTAAGAGTCCACTCTTTACGAAGACTTCGGAGAAGAACGAAGTGTTACGATTGGGGAGATCACTCTAAATATAAAAATCAAAATGTCCGGTATCGATCGTGATATATCGACTATCTCTTGACATAAGATCTCCAAACTTATACCAATCAATTTCTGTTCTACCACCTGAATAATTAAACAGTAGGCCCTGGTAAGTAATCCAGGTGCAGACTGTGGTAAGAAATTGATCTAGTTGTATAGTGACAAGGATCTTCCTCCATCACCAATGAGAGGATCGCAATATAACTGAACTAGACGTAACATACTACTGCAATACAAACCTCTTCAGCTTGAGACAATTAATCCATCGTCCTTTGGTTTTCTATGCATTGTGCTATATGCAACAACCTTAGGCGCTACATACCTTTTATATGCATTTCTTGCTCCTCGTCACTGAAAAGAAAATGATAAAGATAGAATGTTACTTATTTTTTTATACAGCTACAGGTCTATTATTGTATGGAGATTTAAGGTTATTTTCAACATTTATTTTCAGCTATATTGCATCATCAGTTCAATAATTCATGATTCCTGAATTGCAAACACCTACAAGTGTAGGGAAGTGTTTCCTAATAAACACATTTCTATGCAATACAAACTATTGTAACACAAAAACATACCATTTATGCAAAAAAGTGAAGTTAGAATAAATTAATTAGCCTCATTCTGGACAAACACAGTGTAATACATGTGCGTAATGTCTTCCTTGATAAGCTATGCAGTTTGCACAGGCTAATTAGAATGATTTTCCGTCTTTATGGTATTTTCGTTTAAAAGAAGTCTTTTATTACTAATATTCAATAGGCAGAAAGTGTCGTTCCTGATTAGCCCAATTAATCTGGGACAATACTTTATGCATTTGACCCGGTTTTCCCATAACAATATACATTTGTGGCCATTACAAAGGGATATGTTACTACATGATTAAATGATGAATATTGCATTGATACATTTACTTTTTGACTATTAACTCTGGCAATTATTAAAAAGTATACAAAAAATATGTGTACTCGAAAACCAAAGGATTGGAAAGAAATGATAAAATATTTCATTTTCTTAATGGTATGTGTCCAATTGTGAAATAAATTCTCCAAATTCATTCTGTCACTCGCTATTCTTCCACATGGATACTTAACCAGTAGGCCAACTTGTGCTTGATGTTGATTGATGAATTGTGGTTCAGTTATGTTACGCTTGACCACCAATCCAAAAGTCTGAAAATCGAATCCCGGTCAGGGCAGTGGGTTTCTTAGAGACAATTTCTATGTTTCCAACCCAACAAGAGGTGAACCCGTATGAAACCCACAGGATAGCCCTTGTAGCTGTGCTTTACACAGAGCACGATAAAGAACCATGAAAGTTCATAGACAATTCATATACAGAGCTAGGGTATCGCACCCTGACATCCATTTGTGACTCATATGTATATATGTCAGTTAATGTTGATCTTAATATAGCTGTGTGCTACATACCGGTAGCTGTCTGTAATAATTGAAAAAATGTGTTGGCAAATAGGCTGCCACCGCCCTTCACTGGACTCGAACCATGAGCCGGACATCGCAATATGAACTACTGGCTAGTATTGACTTGATGTAAAATTGAAACCAAATCAAATCCCATGCGATACATGTTACAGCAGAGACACGTTAAGCTTTAAATGTCCTGTTATAGCGTAAATAAATAACAAAAAGTAAAACTTACCTGAGCATCATGTTTCTCAAAGCGATTAACACAGGAATAAGGTGTCGAGAGTGGTATTTTAAACATTCCAAGCAAAACAATAGACATGGTTTAGACCGGTAAGTATTTTACTCTCTCTCCGCCTTTTACGGAGGATTCAAGAGATAGTCAATATATCACGATCGATACAGGAAATTTTGATTTTGATATTTAGAGTGATCTCCCCAATCGTAACACTTCGTTCTTCTCCGAAGTCTTCGTAAAGAGTGGAATCTTACCTAATGCCCACCATCTTGGCTTTGATACTCACGACGCGTGATCCGCCTGCGTTATAAGGCTATTCACGACGCAGACTAAAGTAGCTGAACACTTTATCCGAAGTAATTGTAAAACTAGGGTAATACATTTTATTTGAATTAATATATTGAACTATCATAGAACATCACTGTCTTTGAAAGCAACAATTGTTAGAATGATTCTTATAAATGAAAAGTTACTAAACTGTGTTTACAAATAGGCGAAACTGAAAGTGAAACAACATTTTATGTTCAGGTCTGTAATATTTACGATATACAAATGTAACATCGATTCAATTATTATTATTATTATTATTATTATTATTATTATTATTATAAGATATGATATTATATAAATCAATGATATCTTAACAGTCTGGTGTTTGCAAAGTTTAATAACAGTCTTTAAATAATCATTATACTTCCTAAAGTTAGATTGTATGTACATCTATTTGGTTGAATAAATTATTTGTATTAAAAAGTAAAATAAACTTAATAACTATGATAGTAATTATGGTAGAGAAATAGTTCATTCATGGACAATTACAACATATTTTTTCTTTGATATTTTTTTCCAAAATCTGGTGTTTTGAGCAATTCAGGGAGCTGTAGTTTGGTGAATAAAATATACTTACACCAAAAATTATAGAAATATAAAACCATATGCAAACACATAATTTATTCATCAAAGATTCCTATACATGTCTTTATTAGCTTTATTACAATGAAATGTTTAATATGGTTTGTCACTTAACAACAGCTTATTGTACTGTATTGATGTAAATACAATAATGAATTTCATAAATAGTTTTCTCTTGCAATTCATTTTACATATGATGTTGGTTTACTCAAATGAGTAATGGCCACATTGTCCATAAATGTACATACACAGGGTGTTAAGGCTTGATCAGCATTATAATTTAAATAATTATGTTTGTTACATTTTAAATTTTAGATTAATATATGATATTTTCTATGGAGCATACTCTTATTTCGTATTATTGTTATTTAAAGTATTGTGCACCCCATATAAATTATTATTCATAAATAATTTGATGTAAGCAAACAATAGTTATCAATAACACTGGGAAATAATTTTATTTGCTAATTTTACATTGTTTAGTAACTTAATATTGTTACAAATAAGTTTACATTGTTGGTAACTTTACATTGTTACATCATTATTATTCCCATACTAGGCAATAAGTATAATTTGCAAATAAAGGCCATTGTTTTAAAATTGACAACTTAAGTGGCTAAAAATGTAAACTTCGGTCCGTTGAAAATATTACATCTTAAAATTTTAATTTTAATTACTATAATATATTTTCCAAAATAATTCATAAAGTCTATCTTTCATTATCTTCTGCCAAACTCCCCTTTGGCTAACATTTATGTTCAATTTTATGTTTTCAAAAAGATACATTTGAAATCTGTCATATTGTCATTTTTACATCTGGAAGCAAAGTTACTATTTAAGTACACGTAAAGTCACATAACAGCAAAGGAAAATGTAGCTGTAGTTAACCAAAAACTCTGAGAAATGTGCATGGAAAAAAGTTGGTTGGCATTTTTTAGGCATGGCTTCTTTTTATGTTTTTTGGTATTTGCATACCCTCTGCTGAAAATCTAGGGCGGTGTCACCTCTCAGGTGCTTGACATTTTTTTAATTAGGTCAAAGGTCAATAGGTACAGTTTTAAGTTGTTTAGGAGATGAAATACATCTCATTGTGATTTATAACCAAAATTGAAAAGTTTAAGGCAGTAATATTGTCAGAAAATGAACCTGCTTGGATCTAATTAAAATTTTATCTATTCTATTGTTCACTTATCTAGGTCAAAATAAATGTCATTTAATTCACTTTTATCCAAAAATAAACATGACAACTGGCATTGAAAGTCTACAAAATAAAATATTATGTTTAAACAGTATTTTTTATGTCACCCACCACTATAGTGGGGGACATATTGTTTTTGCCCTGTCTGTTGGTTTTTTGTGTGTGTTTGTTTTTTTGCGTTAAACTTTAACATTTGCCATAACTTTTTCAATATTAAAGATAGCAACTTGATATTTGGCATGCATCTGTATCTCATGGAGCTGCACATTTTGAGTTGTAAAATGTCAATGTCAAGGTCATCTTCAAGGCCAAAGGTCAAATATATAGCTTCAAAGCGGCACAGAAGGTGGCATAGTGTTTCTGACAAACACATGTCTTGTTAAAAAATGGAATAGTTTTTGATAATTTTTGTTAACTATATGAACATTTTTTGTGAAGTAAAAGGAAAAATTAAAAGGATCCAATATATATATATATATATATATATATATATATATATATATATATATATATATATATATATATAATGAAGTACAACGTGCGCTTAAAACAAAAACTGAAACTCATGTCTGTATTTCAGTATCTTATTACATTGTTTTAAGTGTACATTCTTCATCCTGTTTAATATACAAATATCCTATACTGCTGATCTAATCCCTGTTAACTTCATGCTTGTACAGAAAACCCAATACAAAAAATAGCCAGGCTTTGTAACTAAAAATTAATGAAGAGTAAGTGCCCCTGAAAAGGAAAACGCAATTTGTATCAAGCAAAAATTAAGACTCATTAGGAGCAGTTGATAGTGATTTATGCAGCATTAAAGGTATATATTATTCAGAATTTTTATCCCTTCCAGTCAAATAGATACTCATGCGTTGTAATATATTGCACTTTGCCCGTTTTATTTGAGTATTTTGTGAAAGGCATATTATCGTGCGGTTAGGCCATATGCTTGCATATGAGGCGATTTGGATGTTGAAGTTAAGTTATTTTCGTCAGTGGTTAGAATCTAAGGAAGAAGAAATCCCATAACTTGACCATGAATTAAGAGAGTAAGAGCTTGCTTTTGAAATGAAGTGAAGCAAATGATAATCTTCTTGAAGCAGTCAATGAGAAAAAGATAGGTGAACTACCAGATAAATTCGACAAAGAGAAAAGTGAAGTGAAGAACTTTTCTATCTGGAATTCCTACATACATTTGGTTGACATCCTTATGAAGTTAATTAATGCCCAAAGAAAAGGCGATTGGCTTCTGCATATAGAAGCTTTTTCCGAGATGCTACCATGGCTAATAGTGTACGAGAACACAAACTATGCCCGTTGAGATCCTGTATATCTAGCAGACATAAAAGCATTAGAATATGCAGTACCTGAAGTGTTCAAAGAGTTTATTTAATGTCGCTTTGTAGTCCGGCTGAAGGAAAAAGCATTCAACGGAGTACATGTCGACCAAACTACTGAGTGGATAAATAGAATGTGTAAAACGACAGTGGGTTTTATTAGAATAACAAGACAGAACCAGACTATAATTATGTTTTGTTTTATGTGGTCAGTAAGATCTGAGGTTTCCAATAGTACCATGAAATTGTTCAATCAACAGTATGATGACGAAAATATTGGAATATTCAAGAATAGAGCAGATGGAACTCGTTCGAGAGTTTCTTCAAAGGAAGAGTGCATCAAGAAAATGATGCAGCTCTGTGGTTCATATTATATATTCGGAGTGCATGAAGAGGAGAACAGACTGTTCTCAAAAGCATCTAAGGAAGTTGCAACTAATGATATAAGAGATGATTTATTAAGCTGTGAAAGTCGAGGTAAAACATTACTCAAGGATTTTGCAGAGAAAAGGCTGAATAAGCAGAATTTTGAATGCTATGCTCCTTTGCACATTCGTGCAGGCTTAGTGTTCAATTACTTTTCGATTACCTTGACCACATGTTCTTTTCCATTAAATGGTATATTGTGATGTGGTAGTGCATTTTACTGAAGGGTACATGTACAAGTCCTTCCTTGTTAAGTCAAGTAGCAATGGCTTGCAATTTGTTTGTAGGATTACATCTTGGAAACAGCACTTGCTAAACATAATTGTTTTCATAAATGTTGTTTTTTCCTGGTCTTCGTCGTTGTTTACAGACATTGTAAGGTTGACAAGTGTTGCTATGTCTGATTTTACTACCGCATATGAATGTTGATTGATTTATGTCAATAAAATTAATTTCAATAATGTCAATGACTTCAGCATCTTCACTGCAAAAATTTAAGCACATATGTCGAGAGCCCCATGCCTTTTCTATGGAAGGGACAATCCGCCAGCACATGCATGCTGTTATATGCCATTCTTATTTTAATACAGAACATGCATGCTGTTATTTTATTATTATTTTTATTTTATTTTAACTACTGACGTATGTTTTCTGATACATGTTATTTGCATTTTGCCTAGATAAATTTGCTGTGCAAGCACTACATCTAATTGTCTCATAATGATAAGTTTATAATTACTTCAGATACATCTTTACCTGGTGTGTGTTAATGACAATTGCAGTTAAACTTTTGGAATTTGTATTTATGCTTATTCTAACGGTGTTCTTTGTTTTACTATGTGCATTTGGCTATGTTGCTATGTTACTAATTGCTAGTGCGTCTCTGATTGACAAGTATTCTTCGGCTTTGCATACACCGCATTATAAATAGTTCAAGTTGCAAAATGGCGAACCAGTATTTAAAAAACCTGATTCAAGCGCAAATTCTAGCGTAAATTACTATTGCCGGGAGATCACACTCTGGACCCAACCGGCTTTTTATTGCATAAGCCAGCCTCTTGTATAACGTGGGTGCCATTTTGTTTTCGGACTTCTTTCGAGCAAAATGGCCGCGCCCATGGCCAGTTGTCAACAGAAGAACAACAAAGTACAAATCATGGCCAGTACTTAGGATAGCGATGCATAAAAGATGCAGTGCAGTAAGGCTATAGATTGCCTCGATTTTATACCAAAACTATGAATTCTCGGTTTTCGTAAGCAGAGTTTATATGAAACTAACAATACATATTTTTGTTTCATAGCTTAAGTGCTTTAGACATAAAACACAATCATCTTCAAAGTCAAGTTTCTTGAAGCAAGTTTTAGGTCAACATTTATCGCACATCGTTAATACTTTTTTTGTCAACACATATGCACATTAACTTTCCATGGTCAGTTTCCATGCCAACCATTTCAAGTATTCTAATCGTCTGGTCAAAACGTCCGAGATCATCGTACGTTGTAAAACTAACATATATCATCATGTTTTTCAACTTTGTTTTTGTTTTTTAAGTATTGATTAAATTTTCATAAAGCAAAAACATCAAACACTCACATTTTAAAATAGTCTGGGCAAGTTTTTAACCAGGTTTTCCGAAGGAAAAAACTGGTTATAAGATTTGCGAATGCGGGCGGGCTGGCTGGCGGGCTGGCTGGCTGGCTGGCTGGCTGGCTGGCTGGCGGGCTGGCGGGCGGGCGGAACAAGCTTGTCCGGGCCATAACTTTGTCGTTCATTGTGAGATTTTAAAATCATTTGGCACATTTGTTAACCATCATTAGACGGTGTGTCGCGCGAAAAAATTACGTCAATATCTCCAAGGTCAAGGTCACACTTTGAGTTCAAAGGTAAAAAATAGCCATAAATAAGCTTGTCTGGGCTATAACTATGTCATTCATTATGAGATTTTAAAATCATTTGGCACATTTGTTCACCATCATGGGACGGTGTGTCGCACGAAATAATCACGTCAATATCTCCAATGTCAAGGTCGCCACGACTAAAAATATATTTATTTAAAAACAAACTTACAAAGGGGGTTAATTTTGTTTTTTCATTTCAAAAGTTCAGTTTGAGTTGTCTCCCTTTATCAGATTTTTTTTCACAATGAAAACCTGGTTTTGTGACAATTTTGTCCCTTGTTTGTTATGTATTTGTAAGCTTCTAAAACAACTTTATGGCCCAGCTGGACGAAACAAGAGTTGAAATTTAATATCCTTGTTTAACCAGATTGGTTTAACCTGGAAGTAAATTAGGTTATGTTCTGTAATTGAGTACATCTCTTAGTCTTATTTATGAAAAAAGCAAAGAATTTAGAGTATTTTAAAGGACTTAATCTTAGGAACCAAATAATGTCCATTAAAAAATCAGCTCAATATTGGTAGAGTGTCAAAAAATTGGTTTATCCAATTGTACAACCCAAACGAAGATATTGTTTGATCAAGCTACAAGTACATACCATTTTCAAAATACTAAGTCCTCCTCAGAGCAAAATTTGTCAAAGAATGTTGCAGCACAAATGAAAATAAAAAACATACTTGATTACATGTAATTTATTTTAATACAAATGCATTCTCACTAGTAAGTTTAACTGACATGTGATATTCGCACTGATCCGAGAATTAAAATGTAAACACTGGCAAAGTAATATGAGTAAAAAAAATCAACACTTGCTGTTTTTTTCTTTTAGTTTTTTCTTTTAATCTTTGAGTTAATACATATTGCACCGAGTGATTAAATTAGTCTTAAGGTTATTTTGAATTTATTTAAATAAAATTATTAATGCAACATTTTGTGAAATATGTTTTAAATTTTAAAGAAAGCAGCCGAAGCAATGTAAAAGCTATACTATTGAAGATCACAGCTTGTTTTGAGTATAAATATGTAATATTATTTAAAGTCTAAGAATAAATTTACAAAGGGTTTTAATTTACTATTAATTTTGTTATGTTATGTGGGTTTCTAATAACAAATTGATCAGCCTCTGTCCACTATTGTTTATTGGAAAATCCAAACAGAATGTAAAAAAAAACAAAATGAAACTCAAAGCATTATGAACAGTTCCATAAACCCTGAACAGACTACATCTAGAATTGTTAAACTAGGTTGTGAGACTGTTACATCAAAAAATAAGAATAATAAATAAACCAATAAACATTTGTAAAAAATAAATAACACCTACTGCATGTACAAAGTCATTTCTTAGTTTTTCACAAAATTAATATCACCTTCTTGTAAATAGTTAGTTTAAATTGATTGCAATTGTAAGTAACTGTAACTAAAGTGATATACATTTTTAATTAAAAATGTGAATTCACATGAAGGTGTTTCCCTGTATCAATATTTCTTACTATTGGCATAAGTGATCTCACGGTACAAAAACTAAAGTGATAAAGTATTTAAATCTAGGTAATTGACCCGGCACTACAATGACCTGGTAACGCAATCATGTTTGACAGTTATTATTAACTTTAGTTAATACACACTTTTTCTTTAAATATATAATTATTTTGGTTGGTAAAGCAGATTCTTGATTTTCCAGCAATGAGTAGGATTTCTTAATATAGGTCTCACAAGACTAGTACAACACCAATGTGTTAATGCTGAATCTTTACACATGTAAGAAAATAACAAAATATACAAGCGGTATTTTTATTATTTCTATTATGCCGCTTTTTAATTGCGAAACACACCGCTAGTAGGAAGAAGCGTGTGGTGCAAGTGGTAGACTGTGAGGAAAAGAGGACAACAGTTAATGTCACAGTTTATTTGAACAGCTAGATTTTCTTTGTTTATTTCATATAACACATACAACAGAATCTTAATAAATCGAAACATATTCACATTCAAATAATAAAACATTTTTCTCATAAATATTTTATAATTGGGGAAAATTAGCTTGTATTGAGAAAACTCACTTTGGTGTGAAAAGTAACTTAATGAAAACAATATCTTATACTAATTATAAATTATAACATATACAATAATAACAGCCACTGCATTTTTTTCTAATATATAACAATTACATGAATAAATTATATGTATAAGTTATATTTTTGAAAACAGTTAAATTGCTGTGTTCGCTTCACATGCGCATTCAAACAAGTATCCTTGGTCAGATCGATAGCACTTACATCGTGCTGTACTACATTTGGTTTGACAGCCACATGATATCAAGTAGGACACATGCTGCAGGGACCTTTGGTTTCCTCATCCATACCGGTTTTAATGAATTTTCTTCAAGTTTCCATGCGTCAGTATCAAGAGGATCATCAGGCTGAAAATCCTTATCTGTGGCATTTAGCCATATCTTTGCCTGATAATTTGCCCTTTTAACGTGAAGTTCAAGCGCATCCTTTGTAGGGGGTAACACATCCAAACTCTTCCTGGCTTTCAAAAACAACCGATACCTACATGTGTCAATGTCTGGTAGGTGGTTCTGACAGCAACCATACAGCACACACAGACATTTAAAAACTGCTAGAGCATCATCATCTCTACCAACACCCAAACAATGTATCAGGTTGTGCGATATACTTCACCCAGGCAGTTTTCTTACTTATTCCATTTAGAGCAGACGTGTAGTCGCATCTTGTCAATGCTTGAAACCCCAATATATTCCTTCTGACAGTGTCGCCTAGTTTTTCAGATAGTGTTTGCGCAGGATAACATTTTCTTTTTTTGCCTGTACCAGATATCATATATACCTCGGCGTTAGCTCCAAAGTGAATTATTAATAAGAGCAGAATATCAGTGTCTCTACAATATACTTCTAAGCGCTTATAGCCTCTATCAATAGCGTCCCTTGAATGCAATATCATCCGCGTATCTGCCTCCTCGTGATTTACACAAAGTTTTGTCGCATCAAAAGTACTTGACTTTGAATCAACATCACCTGGAAATCCACCTCCTACAACAATAGTTGAAAGATGTTCTGATTGTTTAAGCAATTCGTTTGAGAAACATTCAGACAAGTCTGCTTTATTGTCATCATTTGTCATATACCCATATTTGTTGAAGAGGAACGTTTGGACTTGTTATGAGCTTTCTAATAGGTCGACGCTTTCCTTGACCCTAAACTCCCGTTGCTTCTTTGATATATTTACTTCCAAAGTATCGATCAAAAGTCACATCGACTCGGGTAGTGTTTTTCGCTGAAATACCTTAAACAGATGTTACAAAAACAGTTGAATATTGTCCAAATGTTTGACAGTCCTTAGGCTTACCTAAACTCTGTTTTTGCGCGTGTCCATCAATTAATGCACATGTTGCATCAGTCGTCGTCGGAACAACTTGAGGCGTCACTTTATCCTTGTCCTTTGTAAGCACTTGGAGTATGTTTGATTTCTGGGTTTCATGTATTTTTTCACTTGCCTTTGCAAATGATAATGGCACATCAGAAAGTTCATGTTCTAGTACAGATGCTGTTTCTACGACTCTCCCTGAATTAGCTGCGTTGAAAAGTCTCTGCATTAGCTCTATGTTAGCCTTTAAAATCTTTGTCACTTTACTGAGTGTCTTGTTGTAAAGATATGCAAATGTTTTGGACTGTACCTTTTCAATAGGAACATAACATTCAAAATTCTGCTCGTTCAGCCTTTTCTCTGCAAAATCCTTGAGTAATGTTTTTCCTCGACTTTCACAGGTTAATAAATCATCTCTTATATCATTAGTTGCAACTTCCTTAGATGCTTTTGAGAACAGTCTGTTCTCCTCTTCATGCGCTCCGAATATATAATATGAACCACAGAGCTGCATCATTTTCTTGATGCACTCTTCCTTTGAAGAAACTCTCGAACGAGTTCCATCTGCTCTATTCTTGAATATTCCAATAGTTTCGTCATCATACTGTTGATTGAACAATTTCATGGTACTATTGGAAACCTCAGATCTTACTGACCACATAAAACAAAACATAATTATAGTCTGGTTCTGTCTTGTTATTCTAATAAAACCCACTGTCGTTTTACACATTCTATTTATCCACTCAGTAGTTTGGTCGACATGTACTCCGTTGAATGCTTTTTCCTTCAGCCGGACTACAAAGTGACATTAAATAATCTCTTTGAACACTTCATGTACTGCATATTCTAATGCTTTTATGTCTGCTAGATATACAGGATCTCAACGGGCATAGTTTGCGTTCTCGTACACTATTAGCCATGGTAGCATCTCGGAAAAAGCTTCTATATGCAGCAGTCAATCGCCTTTTCTTTGGGCATTAATTAACTTCATAAGGATGTCAACCAAATGTATGTACGAATTCCAGATAGAAAAGTTCTTCACTTCACTTTTCTCTTTGTCGAATTTATCTGGTAGTTCACCTATCTTTTTCTCATTGACTGCTTCAAGAAGATTATCATTTGCTTCACTTCATTTCAAAAGCAAGCTCTTACTCTCTTACTTCATGGTCAAGTTATGGGATTTCTTCTCCTTAGATTCTAACCACTGACGAAAATATCTTAACTTCAACATCCAAATCGCCTCATATGCAAGCATATGGCCTAACCGCACGATAATATGCCTTTCACAAAATACTCAAATAAAACGGGCAAAGTGCAATATATTACAACACATGAGTATCTATTTGACTGGAAGGGATAAAAATTCTGAATAATATATACCTTTAATGCTGCATAAATCACTATCAACTGCTCCTAATGAGTCTTAATTTTTGCTTGATACAAATTGCGTTTTCCTTTTCAGGGGCACTTACTCTTCATAAAATTTTAGTTATATATATATTGGATCCTTTTAATTTTTCCTTTTACTTCACAAAAAATGTTTATATAGTTAAAAAAAAATAGCAAACACTATTCCATTTTTTAACAAGATATGTGTTTGTCAGAAACACTATGTCCCCTTCTGCACCGCTTTGAAGCTATATATTTGACCTTTGGCCTTGAAGATGACCTTGACATTGACATTTTACAACTCAAAATGTGCAGCTCCATGAGATACAGATGCATGCCAAATATCAAGTTGCTATCTTTAATATTGAAAAAGTTATGGCAAAGGTTAAAGTTTAACGCAAACAAACAAACACACACAAAAAACCAACAGACAGGGCAAAAACAATATGTCCCCCACTATAGTGGTGGGTGACATAAAAAATACTTTTTGAACATAATATTTCATTCGGTAGACTTTCAATGCCAGTTGTCATGTTTAATTTTGGATAAAAGTGAATTAAATGACATTTATTTTGACCTAGATAAGTGAACAATAGAATAGATAAAATTTTAATTAGATCCAAGCAGGTTCATTTTCAGACAATATTACTGCCTTAAACTTTTCAATTTTGGTTATAAATCACAATGACATGTATTTCATCTCCTTAGCAACTGAAAACTGTACCTATTGACCTTTGACCTAATTTAAAGAATGTGAAGCAGCTGAGAAGGTGACACCGCCCTCGATTTTCAGCAGAGCGTATGCAATTACCAAAAAACATAAAAAGAAGCCATGTCTAAAAAATGCCAACCAAATTTTTTCCATGCACATTTCTCAGAGTTTTTGGTTAACTACAGCTACATTTTCTTTTGCTGTTATGTGACTTTACGTGTACTTAAATAGTAACTTTGCTTCCAGATGTAAAAATGACAATATGACAGGAGATTTCAAATGTATCTTTTTGAAAACATAAAATTGAACATAAATGTTAGCCAAAGTGGAGTTTGGCAGAAGATAATGAAAGATAGACTTTATGAATTATTGTGGAAAATATATTATAGTAATTAAAATTAAAATTTTAAGATGTAATATTTTCAACGGACCGAAGGTTACATTTTTAGCCACTTAAGCTGTCAATTTTAAAACAATGGCCTTTATTTGCAAAGTATACTTATTGCCTAGTATGGGAATAATAATGATTTAACAATGTAAAGTTACCAACAATGTAAACTTATTTTTAACAATATTAAGTTACTAAACAATGTAAAATTAGCAAATAAAATTCTTTCCCAGTGTAATTATTAACAATGAATGAACTATTTTTCTACCATAATTACTATCATAGTTATTAAGTTTATTTTACTTTTTAATACATATAATTTATTCAACCAAATAGATGTACATACAATCTAACTATAGGAAGTATAATGATTATTTAAAGACTGTTATTAACCTTTGCAAACACCAGACTGTTAAGATATCATTGATTTATATAATATCATATCTTATAATAATAATGATAATAATAATAATAATTGAATCGATGTTACATTTGTATATCGTAAATATTATAGACCTGAACATAAAATGTTGTTTCACTTTCAGTTTCGCCTATTTGTAAATACAGATAAGTAATTTTTCATTTATAAGAATCATTCTAACAATTGTTGCTCTCAAAGACAGTGATGTTCTATAATAGTTCAATATATTAATTCAAATAAAATGTATTACCCTAGTTTTACAATTACTTCGGATAAAGTGTTCAGCTACTTTAGTCTGCGTCGTGAATAACCTTATAACGCAGGCGGATCACGCGTTGTGTGAATCAAAGCCAAGATGGTGGGCATTAGGTAAGAGTCCACTCTTTACGAAGACTTCGGAGAAGAACGAAGTGTTACGATTGGGGAGATCACTCTAAATATCAAAATCAAAATTTCCGGTATCGATCGTGATATATCGACTATCTCTTGAATCCTCCGTAAAAGGCGGAGAGAGAGTAAAATACTTACCGGTCTAAACCATGTCTATTGTTTTGCTTGGAATGTTTAAAATACCACTCTCGACACCTTATTCCTGTGTTAATCGCTTTGAGAAACATGATGCTCAGGTAAGTTTTACTTTTTGTTATTTATTTACGCTATAACAGGACATTTAAAGCTTAACGTGTCTCTGCTGCAACATGTATCGCATGGGATTTGATTTGGTTTGAATTTTACATCAAGTCAACACTAGCCAGTAGTTCATATTGCGATGTCCGGCTCATGGTCGAGTCCAGTGAAGGGCGGTGGCAGCCTATTTGCCAACACATTTTTTCAAATATTACAGACAGCTACCGGTATGTAGCAAACAGCTATATTAAGATCAACATTAACTGACATATATAAATATGACTCACAAATGGATGTCAGGGTGCGATACCCTAGCTCTGTCTATGAAATTTCTATGAACTTTCATGGTTCTTTATCGTGCTCTGTGTAAAGCACAGATACATGGGCTACCATGTGGGTTTCATACGGGTTCAGCTCTTGTTGGGTTGGAAACATAGAAATTGTCTCTAAGAAACCCACTGCCCTGACCGGGATTCGATTTTTAGACTTTTGGATTGGTGGTCAAGCGTAACATAACTGAACCACAATTCATCAATCAACATCAGGCACAAGTTGGCCTACTGGTTAAGTATCCATGTGGAAGAATAGTGAGTGACAAAATAAATTTGGAGAATTTATTTCACAATTGGACACATACCATTAAGTAAATGCAATATTTTATCATTTCTCTTCAATCCTTTGGTTTTCGAGTACACATATTTTTTTATACTTTTTAATAATTGCCAGAGTTAATAGTCAAAAAGTAAATTTATCAATGCAATATTTATCATTTGATCATGTAGTAACATATCCCTTTGTAATGGCCATAAATGTATATTGTTATGGGAAAACCGGGTCAAACGCATAAAGTATTGTCCCAGATTAATTGGGCTAATCAGGAACGACACTTTCTGCCTATTGAATATTAGTAATAAAAGACATCCTTTAAACGAAAATACCATAAAGGCGGAAAATCATTCAAATTAGCCTGTGCAGACTGCATAGGCTTATCAAGGAAGACATTACGCACATGCATTACACTGTGTTTGTCCAGATTGAGGCTAATTTATTTATTCTAACTTCACTTTTTTGCATAAATGGTATGTTTTTGTGTTACAATAGTTTGTATTGCATAGAAATGTGTTTATTACACTTGTAGGTGTTTGCAATTCAGGAATCATGAATTAATGAACTGATGATGCAATATAGCTGAAAATAAATGTTGAAAATGACCTTAAATCTCCATACAATAATAGACCTGTAGCTGTATAAAAAAAAATAAGTAACATTCTATCTTTATCATTTTCTTTTCAGTGACGAGGAGCAAGTAATGCATATAAAAGGTTTGTAGCGCCTAAGGTTGTTGCATATAGCACAATGCATAGAAATCCAAAGGACGATGGATTAATTGTCTCAAGCTGAAGAGGTTTGTATTGCAGTAGTATGTTACGTCTAGTTCATTTATATTGCGATCCTCTCATTGGTGATGAAGGAAGATCCTTGTCACTATACAACTAGATCAATTTCTTACCACAGTCTTCACCTGGATTACTTACCAGGGCCTACTGTTTAATTATTCAGGTGGTAGAACAGAAATTGATTAGTATAAGTTTGGAGATCTTATGTCACAATCAATAAATTTGCTGGTTAATTATGTGAAATAAAATGATTTATTGCTAATTCCTGATTCTAAATAATTATTTAAACTATCCAGAAGCACACCTTTTAAGCTTATGGATTTTATTGTGTGGAGTTCACTCAATTCATTTGTTATTTTAGACTGAAAAAATGAGGATCTGTACTACATGTTTAAATTTCAACAAGGGCATAAAGTTATTGTTTGTTTTATTGTCCCTTTAACATGACTTCAATACTTGTAGGAGATGAGTAAATTAATCATGTTCTCGCGTAAGTGTGAATGCCATCAAAACCCCATATATCTGCTGTGTTATTGCAGGTCCGGGCTGTGTACAATGTTGCTTGCCAAGGTTCTTAACATGCGTTCAGGGCGATGCTGATCTTCTGAAATGTTAAACCAATGCCCTGGTGTGGTTTAGGGGGCTCCATCTAGCAATCACTCCAATTGCGTAGTCGGAACACCCTTTATGACCAAGGTTAGTGCATATCTTGTATGTGTTTTGTTTTTAAAGTTTAAGAAAAAATATCATGAAAATGCGGCATTGTGTGAGGATCTCTGGTCACCTAAGTAAGCGTTCGATATACCACTGCAATCGCAAAACATCCAGCTATTCTTGTGGAAACAATAATGTTAAAATGCATCTATAGACTATCTCGTTATCATTTAACGAATTATTCCTCTACTATATGTGCATCTGATTTTGAATTATCTTGCAGTTATTTTTTGTTTATTGTCCCTTTAAAAGTTTAATTATTGCGAAAAATCTACAGGTCCTTCTTATTTTACCACTTTTAAAACAAATTATAAACAATATATACCAGCATGTTATCTTTGAGATTTTGATCACACAAAAATGTTTAACGGAGAAATTTACTTCAGAAGCTCATGCAAAATGGGTCTTAGGACATATCAGCGCAGTGCTGCAGATATACCTCTGCCATCCGTACACTCTGATAATGAGTCATAATGTCCGCTTATGAGACCACGAAACCTTGCGTGACTTTATGGCAGACAGGTAGGCAGATGCGAAGGCTGGTGAGCAGCTTTTCTGGTCGCATCTGTTGAAGCTAGATTCTAAGACCAAATTCCCACGACAAGGCTCATAAATATTTATTTTCAACATTGTAGGACCTGTGTCTTGCTCAAATTTGAAGTCACCGACACCATATGGATCTCTTTCTCATCAGATTTACCGCATCCCGACTAATAAAGTGTTTGGTGAAGAAGACGTCTCGTCTGCTTTTAAATTATTGCAGGATTTGAACAAGCAGAATAAATGAAAAATAACATCATTATTTACTATTATTATTTCCTAAATGTGCAAAACTAAAAATCATGTAAATACATGAATGAATGTTTATTAGAAAACTATTGTAAAGTAATGAATCAAGCAATTCGAAAAATTGTAAAACGAAAATTTTATATAGATTATACAAGATTTTGTATACTTGAGGTAATGATTTAAAAAAAAACAATGACAACATTTTCTTAGATGTAACTTAAAATGTTATTGTTAATATTTACCTGGTGGGTTATGTTGTTTTTTTGTGAAAAAAAGCTTCTGTTCAGCCAGAAATGTCTTATTAAGATAAAATAATATTTAGATGTAATTTTCACTCAATAGAAAGGGTGTGTCAGCAGATAACCAGACATCAGACTTCGTGTCACCGGTTGTTACACCAGTATTAGTTTGTGTTTATTTTGTATGAACCAAAATATTTTGAAGGAATCGAAGTGGAACAGTAATTTTCTATATTGATGTCTAAAAGATGTGCATTTTAAAACAGAGCTGTACATGACAGTGCCAAATACACTTCAAAAGTCAACATGTTGTTACCATGCTAGGTTGTGTTTTGAAATAGCATTTTGAAATACTTGAACCTTTACCTTGTAAAGGGGAATGTTGTTTATCGTAGGTGTTGTTGAAATAAATATGAAATGCTATAATTAGAGTCGTGAAAACGGTTTGTGCTTTTTAAGTATGGTATTGTTAATAATAATACCTGTTTAAATTATCATCTAGTGTGAATAGCCTTTACATGAAATGTCAATTGAGTTGTTGTTTTGGAAACATAATTGAATCTTGTTGTAAATGATTGATGAATATTTTTTTAACAATTATGACATTTTCAATAAATTGCAAACCACTTTTGCTCCTCTAAATTGGATATATTCCTTAATTTAACGGGCATTGCTTAAACATTTGAGTCTGGCTCTGGAAAAATAGGACTTAATGCAAAATGATGTCTCTGATTAGCCTGAACCGTCAGCACAGGCTTATCAGGGACAACACTTTCAGTCCAATACATATTATCGAAAAATTCCATTAAAGTGAAAATTTCATCACTGATAAGCCCTGATTTACACTTCACACACATACATTAAGACCCATTTTCCAAGACCAATGCTTAATTATGTTGTTGACGTGTGACTTGTATTGACTGTAGATGCAGCCATCCATCATGAAATAGCTTGTCAACATAATCTTAAAAATTAATTTTTTAACAGTTTTATTAGAAAAAAATATATATTACATGGCATACTGGTTCAATAAATATTAGGATAAGACACACATTACGTAAACATCGTCTGAAAACAAAATGATCCCTCTTTTCCTGTTCCTAGTGTATCTCACAAATACTGCTTATGACTAGACATATGACACTTTACCATGATCATACAATTGTTTTCAAAACAATATATACACTGGTTCAAAATAAGTTAAACACTTGCATATACATATGAGATTACACTACTGTCTGGTTATATGTAAATGCCTGCATGCACAATAAATTAACTGATTTATATTTGTCTAAAAAATTATTTTTTTCATGGTTTGTTGTCGAATTACCCACACTAAGGAGTATAGATTCGTAGGAATTAAATAACGAGTGCGAAGCACAAGGAATTTGATAACACGCTGCTATACTCCTTACTGCGGGTAATTTGACAACAAACCTTCATAGACAAATATTATTTCGATTCTAACAAGATTCTGATTGATTTGGTTCAAGCCTCTAGACGTGCACTGTATTTTTCAATACTCCACCCTTCTTAGTACAAAGTTAAACATTGAATGGCGTCATTGAATTGTACAATCATATGCCGTCGTTTTCATTTATAAATATTTTGCAAATGGCGTCACTTTCATTGTTAACAAAAATCGTAGAAACTAAATGGCGTCACGTTTATAATTGCTACTGAAAAGCTGACATATTATAAATGTTTCTTAATTACGTTTCCTAACAAATAACATTCTTTGTAGGCGTGGTTATGCCACTTATCACCAAATATACGGTGTGTTGTTTCATTACATTTATATACATGCTAAATTTATTACCTTTCTTTTAGAGCGGGTTTAAGCACGTTTATTTAACTGCAATATTTTCCTTATTTATTCGGAATAATTTTCGAAATATTAAGCTCCGACCATATATTATTGCAGAATAGTCCATAGACGATTTTCGTCTTTGTTTACATTAAATTTGGCACGTTCCATGTTAAAATAATTATATATACTTCATCATGTTAAATATTCGTGTAAAATAAATGAAAAAAAAAACACAAACACATTAAAACCTGTCATTTTCTTTGCCAAACGTTTTTGTACATATGTTTACTTCTTAAATGTAAATGAAGTAATATATGGAAAACATGTTTGGTATCAAATTATACTGTTGCTAGTGTTCACCTATTACTTATAAAATACATAGAATAATTGTGGAAAAGCACATAACTGCATTAAGGCTAATCAGGGAAGACACTTTCTGGTTTTATGAGATTTGTTTGTTTAAAGAAAGTATTTGCAAGAAGAAAAAAACTGTCTTTTCCGAAAGTGTTGTGCCAGATAAGCATGTGTGGACCACTTAAGTTAATCTGGCCGACACTTCACACACATGCATAAAGCCATTTTTCCCAGAACGCGGCTCAATTTGACTGAATACCAGGTCTACTAAGCATAGGCTGTTCACTACAACAAAGCAAAACTAATTTCTAAATGTCAGCAAAACAAAATTGAAAGGCGGGAAAGTTTTACTAAAAAAAATAACCATTAAAATATAGCAATAACATATCTAATTACCAATCGACAAGATGTGTGAACAAGATGCTTGTAAAACTATCGCATGATACGTAAAATAATGTACAATGATCAATTTCTCTAATATTATGTCGAACTTAAGCATGCCAAATGCTCAAATTGCAAACCACAAATTGCTGCATGATTGAACACACATTTCAATATGTTCTAACTAGCAGAATATTTCTTATTCAGAATGGCCTCATTTTTTCTCAATCTTAATAAAATGCCACTTCGGATATTGGATAAAGAGTAGCGAAAATCCTTAGCAATAAAAGACATAGCATACTCTTTTAACATTAACAGAACATTTATACTGGTTCCTCAATGCGTTTCTAAAGCTGGCTGTAGCTCGAATATATCTTATTCACCTATGCGCTGGTGTCTCTCCTGGGTCTCGTCTAGCTACTTCAACAGGTGGTCATAAGTTGTAACCAGGGACCTGCATTTACGGCAGGGAAGTGAATGCAACAAATTTGTCTTGTTAAGGTTGAAATCATTTAATATTATTCTTGACTTATACAAGAGCTTAGGCCTTATTAAGAAACGTTAAGTATAAGCAACTGAGTATTTATTTATTTAATTCAAAAGTGTTTGAAATATCCTATGAACTCAAACCATAAACCTTTTTAGAGTTATCTGCTAAAAGCAATTTTACTCATCCTCAATTACACCTGGGTAAAATAGTCCAATGCGACACTGCCACAGTTCCTGTATTTGCATGCCAATACCTCCTTCTTATACTTTAACTGTCGGGTGCAAAAATTGCCTTTGCAGCACTTTTTCTACTGAAAGAGGTTACTGGTGCAGGTGCAGGAATTGTGTACTCCTGTCACGTGTTTCAAAAAATCTGCTACCTGCCTTAAAAGAGCAGCTGCTCTTTGCTGTTGGCTTATATCTGCAAATGTATGCATGTACATTATTTTTAATTTACAAAAACAAGTCACTATTATGTAGTATAGTGATTCGAGAGATAATAACTGTTACGTAGTCAGATTACACTTGCTGACCTATGTTTCTATCTTTCTTTCATAGAAATATGATCATATCTGCTTTAATCATCTAAGAACCATTTTTATGGATCCTTAATCTACCCCCCCCCCCCATTATCCGACATATACTAAAATCTTGATGTGTTCGTTTGTATGGTGTTTATTCCCGTGTATTTAACTAACATTAAGGCAAAGATTCACTTATGTATGCTAGCCTAGGGCTCTGCAGTCTTGCCAGAGAAAACTCCCATTTAAAACATCAGCGCCGCATGTGAGGATCAAACCCAGGACCCCTCAGTTACAAACCGTTAACATTAACTGGGTCACTGAGCTACACATTATAGATGCAAAGACAAACACGATCGATCGACCATTTAAGTCTATTAAAGATAAAGATTCATCAAAATTAGTCTGTTTTAATACCCCTGTTAGGTAACTGTTCAACCCGTACTGTCGTCAACTCAAACCCATTTTGGTCAACTTATACCTGTTTTTTGGTCAACTGGTTCCTATTCAAAGGCATCTCGTACTAAATATATAGAAATAGGTATATATATAGATCCTATTATAAAACAGTATCAGAAATATAAACAGTTGAAATGAAAAAGAGAAACTATTAAATTCCAGAAAACATTTTTTTTTTCGTTAATGAGGTAACTGTGCATACTTATTTTCTCACATTGCTTTCCATTTTAATTACGAATTGGGGATAAACTAGTAAAAAACAATTAAAATGAATAATTAGAATAAGATACTTTTCTACAAACCTAGGTAAGATTTGATTTAATACAGACAGTGTTACGAAGATATGCGATCAAAACAGTATGACAGTAATAGCTTATTTTAAATACGCCAACAGTTAGACTTTTTGATCATCGTAACCCACCTTTGTCACAATGATACTATGGAACGTTTTGACAGTGGTACGTCTGGTGTGTAAATGAAAACAAGATTACGTCCATTAACTTCAAATAGACCTTAATAACAAATAAAATGACAAATCAACGTTCGAAAAAGGGATTACAATCGTATGCCATTTATCTAATAAACTTGAACAATAAACACGTAACCTTTTGCTGAATAAGAACAGTGGAAAATACGTTCGAAACGACGCGGTAGAGTAATTCATATGGTAGATATATAATACAACACCGTTCTTAATATTAACCTTTCACGAAAACTACCGAAAACTTCAAAACAACTCTGGTTTTCCGTCGTGTATGAATTCAGTATTACTAATGCATTCAATTTAATACATTCGGCATTCGGCTTCATGTGAGCTGCTGCCTTGTGCTCATCATTTCGCTTAGTAGAACTTACAAAACATATGCCTTTTCTGGCATTACTAAGTATTAAAATGATAATAGTTCAGCAACAGGAATATAGCCATATGAACCTTTAAACAGAAATAATCCATTTGTTATATATTCGCAAACATTTATGATTAACATAAATCGAGTAAACATTAAATAGAAGTATGCAAGTAATATTTCACTAACGGATAGAAACAATCATAAAGACGCAAGGAAGACGCAGTTATTTAAAAACAAACATAAAGTAAAATACAATTGTCATTTAGCAACATGCAATTTTCATTTAGCATTAGCAATATGTAATCGGCATTTGACAACATGAATGGACTTGGATATTCCCTTCCATACTTTTCAAAGAATACTTCAAGTTGTTTTTTGTTACTGGTGACTTGAGAAGAACATTTAATGGAATAAGTGTCAAAATGTTTTTTTCAAGTCTTAGAAAACTCAATGATGAACAGAATACTCCTACTCATTGCCTACAGCACGTGTTTCAACACGTTCATTATCATTCAATTATTCATGTATGGTTTTGATTTGATAATTATTGTTCAACTGTAACTTGTTAACGTTAAACATAATTTTAACTATCAACGAATCGAATGGCTTCAACCTCATGAATTTCATCTTTAAAAATATTATCTTGAATACATACATAAAGACTTGTGGTTCATTGATTTTTGTGACATATTTTGTTAATTTATTTAATTAACTACCCGTTTTACGATGTTAATGATTTGTTAACAAAGACATATGACCTTAAATGTCAGAATTTCACTTCCGGGTTATTATTTATTATTGCAAATACGTGGCGTGTTTAAATCGAAATGTACCAAACTTTCTCGCTCTGAGTGAATGTGGATCGCACCCATTAAATGTTACTTATATGTCGCATTGCGTTAAGTATTGGACGAACCTGACTCGAATGGAAGACCAAAGGTATCCGAAAAACTGTTACCTGATGCTACGTAATTTAGACAACGACGGCAAGACAACGTGGGCCACTGGAGTTAAACAACTACTGTTTGAAAATGGCTTCGGGTTTGCTTGGATGCTTCTTCCTGTATTTGCGCGATGATTATCTGAGATATTAACTCTATGATTCTACATTCTCAAATCTTTTCTATAAAGAAGGAATGTAGTTGACAATTGTTAATAGTTTTATTTGATCGTTCGTCAAAAAGTTGTAATTCTGTTACTCTTGTATCTTCAATGCAATTGAGTAATTAAATAGTAATTAAATTGAATGCGTTTTAATTCCCTTTTATTATTGTTTAATTTGAGTTACAATTCTATGACGTTAAATTTTATTTACACTTAAATGTATTATGAATATTGCTGGGCCAAGTGTGAGGTTGAGCGCTCTATAACCAGGTTTAAACACCCAATGCTTTGCATTGACCGTTCCAAGGCGGTGACCCCAGCTTTATTCATATTTTGTGTTAATGTTGGTTTGTATTGTGCTGTATTGTGCTGTTTTGTACTGTTTGGGCAATCGGTCACTTGCCTTAAATAAAGGACCAACTAATTGTTTTTAATGAAAATTCAATACTGCTCCAGCAGCTGGAGTTTCACTTCTTTATATTGGATAGCCGGTGAAATTGGAAACGTCAGTGCTTTTATGAATCTCTTTAAAAGAAGACTAAAAGATTGTGCGATTCAAAGGATGTAGGATTTTATTAATACATCTCCTAAAGCACTACATTATAAATACTTCAAAACTCTCCTGAATACAGAGAGATACCTAAATATGGATCTACCTTATATCTTAAAAAGGACGTTATCGAATGTTCGTTGTTCAAGCCACGAACTACAAATTGAAAAATGCCGACATATGAATATAGATAGAGAATATAGATATTGTTACTTCTGTTTAAAACGCAATGTCTGTGTAACTGAAGACGAATTCCATTTTGTTTTAGTGTGCCCTTTATATGATGAGTTTAGACTTAAATATTTAATGGACATTATTGGAAACAAGTATGTAACTTTAAATCTGTTTTATACAATGATTTCGGAATATGACAGAAAGAGTGTAATTGCTATTGCAAAATATATGCACGATGCGTTTACTACTCGGAAGACGTTTTGCTTGATACTTAATTGAATATAAAAGTGAGTCTTGACGTTATACTTACTTTCAGTATGAAACATATAACTTGAATTACTTACTTGTCAAAGATATGATATGATATGTTATATATATATATATATATATATATATATATATATATATATATATATATATATATATATATATATATATATATATATATATATATATATATATATATATGGCATGCTTATGTCTTTGTGGTACATGTTCTGCTCGTTTATAATATAATTACTAATTAACATATCTCTGTCACCACCATTGGATGATTATTGAACAATTGTATTTTAGGCCGGAGGCCTTGCATTACAATAAACCATGTTATAATAAAACATGTTATGTTATGTTATGTTATTATTATAAGTTTTCTAACAAATTAAAACAATGCAAAAACGTGAAAACTGATGTAAAATCCACACTTGCTGATGATGTATCTTTCTAATCAACCGTGTATTGAACGTATTATTAACATTAGGCCATTTATTTCGTTTAAAGACTTCAGTTGTGTACCGCGCCATTTTACAAACTGACAAAATGTTTTGAGGGCCTTTGTCGAAACCGCAGTCATAGTTTATGAATATTATCAAATTTCTATAGAATTCTATTACTTGTGCACGTGTTGTCTTATAATAACTTATTGAAAGTATTAAAATCGTTGTTTTCATTGGAATCGCAGCTTAAAAAAGCGTGATATCGGCCCAAATCTAAATGACATTTTAAATTACTTTTTTCTCAACAACGTCACTTGCGCATCAATATCGCTGCGAACATGTACATGTTTATGTTCATGTTCATTATCATCATCATCATCATCATCATCATCATCATCTTCTTCTTCTTCTTCTTCTTCTTCTTCTTCGTCGTCTTCTTCTTCATCATCATCATCATCATAAGATCATCGTCATAGTCATAGTCATCGTCGTCGTCGTTTCCGTCGGTTTTGACGTCATCAGCATCATCTGCATCATCAGCAACATCAGCATCACCAGCATCCTCTTAATCATCATATTCAAGGCGTTGTTAGTAGTTTTTCGGCCTTGGTCCGACGGAAGTGCTGTCTCTGATGTGTGCCATTGATTGTCGTATGTGCAGCATTTTGACTGCGAGGTTGTCTTCGCTTTCTTGAAGGTGTGCTGTGAATGAAACTATGCAATGTTCGTGTTGTTTGTATGTGTAGTTTGAATAAAGTCTCCCCTGCCTGTAGGCATATGCAGGTTCGATGTTAACCATTTCTTAGCTCATTTAAAATATATGATTATTTGTTTCGTAGCACTATGTTTTTTTGGTATTTAAGAAGACTTTGTTTCTTTCCATTGGTTTATCCAACAACATGATCGCATCTCTACCCTACGATTCAATTAAAGGACTGTCAATCGTAGGGAACCTGTAAGTTGTTCAGAATGTTAACGCAGTAAGTGGACTTATGTATGCACTTGGTATCATTGCATATGTTTGTCTTTTATAATCATTGTATCTTAATGAATTTAATTTTTAACATTTACTTTTTATAACAATAACAGTCAGAATACATATATCGCTTATCAGTTATAAGTTAAGAAAAGAACACATACAAAGAGATGCATATTTGCAACATATGTGAGGTTTAACCTATTGCCAACACACAACAGCAAAACTTTACACATGTACCTGTTATGAATACTTTTGAGATACACACTACTTTAGCATAAAACTTGTTGATAGTTTGAAAGTCTAAACACCAGAAATTAAATACTACCATATTTCATGTTACAAGCGACATGGCATAACCAAATGCAATTCAGTCTTATGTCCTGAATAACGAACGTTTGCAAGATGTTTGTTTTTTAAATATTACATTTTCCGATACTTTAATAATGGATTACCATGTTAATGGTAAAATGATTCTGAATGATTGCTAATAAATCTGTGTAGTTTCCTTAGAGAAGAATCTGTGAGTCCCTGTCTTTGTTCGACAGCAAATAGCATCCAATCACATTTTGGAAAATATTGTTTGTATAGGCTTCGTCCAATTGGTTTGGCCAAGGGAAAAGATAGGGATGGCGAGAGTAACGATTTTGTTGAAGTGTTATAAGTTTTATTCAGTATGAGAAGCATCTTTTAATTCATTCAGTGTGAGAAACCTCTTTAAATATACGCCACACTGAGCAGCAAGCCGATCACTATACAGAACTTGTTTTGCAACTGGATAAGAAAATTTAAACCTGTTTCTTACTCCTTATTTAACCGAATAATGAACACGAAACCCATTCCAATTTCAAACCGAAAATCGAACTGCCATCTACATTTTATAATAACTACATTTTCCAAACTGGATCATAAAGCTTTTAAGGTTCATGGGGGGGGGTAAAATTCATTAAAACTTCGCTTTGTTTTTTCTTCATTCAATGTGGTACAATATGGTCAAACTATATATCATTTTAAAGCTTAAGACGGATAGAATAACATAAACACATTTTTGACATTCAAAACTTGTGTGCTTTATTCATATTTTGGTTTAAAGTTAGGAAGGAAAAGCACTACCTTAAGTTGAATAAATACAAAGCTATATACATATACAAGGTCAAGTTAGCAACATTTCACAGAAAATTATTGTCATAAAACAACAAATTTCCTAAACAAAGTTCTAAAAATAACTAAAACGTAACTACTTTTTAAAAATCCAGTTATGGTGGATAATAAGAGTCACAATTCTATTTCAAAGGCTTAACAATTTTGTTATTTACCTCGCAACCAAATTGCAAATTTTAAACCATCTCAAATTGAAATAGATTGCAGACGACATATAAAATTGTAAAGGAATATAAAGAAATTGGCAAACCGATTGATTTTATATTTCGATTCATTCTACCCATTTTGAAAGCGTGACCATCGCTGTGCTCCGTAGAAAAACGTGCAAAACAAATCGGTCGAAACCACGCGCAGTGGTGAGAAAACCGGGTATGTGTATACACATACCTGAGAAATCACATATCTTATTTTGACAGTTGGGTGGCAACTAGTAAAACAACTATTAACATTAATCAGCAAGAGATCGCACTAAATAACAGAAATGACCACGTAGAGATATCATCACTTACCCTATTTCAAATATTTTCCAGCTGAAAATTGTCCCCCACACGTCTTTATGGGTTTATTTGTATTGTTTTTCTGGAGCCGAAGTGCATCCATCCAACTTCCGTTGTTTTCACTTTCGTTATTAAAAACTCCGTTTAAAAGAATTATTTCTACTTTATTTTTACTTTAAGATTGTTAAAGCGATGTATTATTATATATGATCATAATAATAGTATACCGTGATGAATCGAACGGAGTTACGTATCGATCTTTCTGTCAGTCTGTAAGCGTACTATTTTATGCGCAATAATATAAGTAATTCGATTCGACAACGATTGCAAACATTGGTGAAATGCTCCTTACATAGTTATTATTTTGAGTGTTTATGAGGTCTGATCGTGCAATTTGCAAACATCAACGGACAGATTACAATCCAATGCATTTGTCATCGTCAACCGTTTGGAATGTCAATTAGGCGATGAGTGAGTTTTTAGCATGTTTCTTTCTATTTTTTATTAATTAAAAAATGGCTGCCCCCATGGTGATGAAATGACAAGTGTTCGAGTTTTGATATTTCTAGATATGTTAACATTTTTTACTATTTAAACGTAACTTTCCCTCGTAAATGTCGATATTAATCACTAGTTATATAATTTTCCGCCGAAATACGTGGAATAAACATGATTCAGATTTTTGAAAATAATGTATATTTTATTGTTTAAATCGCTTTGTATTTTGATTGATTTTGTGGATGTTACGATATGTTGATGTACAAAATTGGTAGCAGTTTGAAGGAAAAACATCCTTTAAAGCATATATATATACATTTTCAATGTGGCACTCTTCCTTTAGTCAAATTTGAGTTCAATGCAATGGTCCCACATTTTTCAAATTAAAGCCTCTACATGAACCTTAAAAGTATTTAATATGAAATTATAATATGCAAATATTAGTGTAATAGATGTGTACATAGTTGTGTTTATTAAGAACCCTAATTCTTTTTACAGAATGTCAAGCAATTAGTCAGTTCCTTGTTCATCATTTTAAGCGAATAAAAAACTGGCACTTTTGAACCGTAATAATAAATGTCCATTCTCCCAACCGTAGCCCTTAAAATTGCATCTAATTTTATTTATTGGTATGGCATTAACATATTTCATACAACATATCACAGTTCTTTTAACTTATAGTAAACTGCCTATGTAACCGGAAAACAATTACTATGAAACAGTCTCCAAAATGTTTTTTAAAACAAAACGAGGAGCTAGTATTTTCTTACTTAACTAATGACTTCATTTGCATCAATATGAACCACGAAATTTTGACAATAATTTTACATGTACTTCTGATGTGATATTATTTATTTGAACTAATGTTTACAAAGGTTTACTTACAAAGGTTTACTTATTGATAAGAAAACAATTTCTCTTTCCGTATTCAAACCGAATAAACAAAGCTTTTCCCACGTCAATAATAAGAAGATTGTTAAAACTGCATGCCATACTAGTCATCCAATTATTTGTTTTCGAGGCTGGACATGGGACCTGCATGTTTAACATTTACTAAAAGTATTCATGTATAAAAATCGCCATTAAAATTTACATGTAGTTATGATTTAAAAATAACTTTATATTTACATAATTAACATAGTACTAATAAAAATAATACATTTTAAATTAATATACGCTTTGATATTTTTCTAACGCAACCCTTTTTAAACTTGAATATCTCAGTTATAAGTTGAGATTTGAATTTAAAATAGTACGTGCGATCATTTGACTTCAAGACGGAATAAAAAAATGAACAATACATACCCCACGTGCTCAAGCGTCCAATTATCACAGATTAATGATTTTATTGTTATCTTTCTAAAAATGTAGTCAAATGATCACATTAAAAAAGTAAATCTAAATCTTAACTCATAACAGATATATTCAAGTTAAAAAAGTGTTGCGTTAGAAAAGTCAGTAATTGTAGAAACACTTTATAGGCTTTATAGGCGGATTTATAGTTAAATATCATGCTAGTGCACATTAGTATTGATACACTTGTGTACATCTAACTAGATTATATATTTGTATTGTTGAAAATATATCATTATAGAATCAAACCGTCTACTAATGAAACACTCAAGTTCCGTTTAAATTCGCCAGTTAAGCTTATATAAATACGTCGGGCGAACGTTTCAAATGATTCTCTTGTCCTCTTCGATATCAAAATATGCACAACTACTACTACTCAATGACAAATAATTCCTATTCGGTGAAGCTGTCCAACACTTTCTGTAGATAGGGTTTCTTGAGAGGAAATATGTAACAGTGTGATGGAACGAACTCGAAATAACTCATTTTAAAACTCGTGCAGTGGAGACAAATCTTAATACCCAAAAATTGGAATACCCGATAATACATTAACTACTGCAATAAATTTAAAATTAAAGTCTGAATTAAATTGTACGACTGCTGAAGCTAGATCTACAATAGTACATGCAAATTCAATATTCATCTAAATGAACGACAATAACTGAACATAATTCTATTTAAATCATTTGTAATTGTTGAAAACACGTGTTGGTGTGTGGTTGTAATCCAATAAAACAACGCAGTAGCTGAAGCAATCAATCAGCGAGTTATGAACGTTACGCACGCTATTTATGGCTTTCATTTGTTTGCTAAATTTTGCATTCTTAGATAGCAATGTTTCAAAATCTATTTCACACATGTGTCAGTGACGTAGATGTGCCGAACCATTTAAAGAAACGGTATATTCATCTTTGAGAAGATGTCGTATATTTGCGACACCAGGACATACATATTTATTTCAACATCGCACAAGGATTTTTCAAACCATATATTGTTTACAATGAATGTGAGAATTTAACAGCACACTGTTCGTATGTTCTTATATATCAATGTATAAAAAAGGTTTTGATTAAATATTCAAATTACACGAAGAGCTTGGTAAAAACCTACAAAACACATGATATATTTGTTTTTATACAGCCATTCACGTAACTGTTTGTCCAGACTGGTCCCTTTGATTATAACATACGGCTATTATAATAAATAATGTTTTTTTCTATTTATCGTATAATGCATTCATCATCTTTTTGGCTAATTCCTACAAAGTAAGGTATTTAAGCGTTTGTTAGTAATTTGTTGGTACAACAATGTTGGGTCATTTTAATGTTAACTGTCCCTACCAAATTTGGGATGTATAATTATAAAATGTCACCTCTGTAAACAAAGCATCCTTTGTTAGAATAAAAATGACCTGATAACATGCAAGTCATGTACAGTATTCATAATGTTTATATTTTACTAATGCCCGTATGTGATTTTAGAATGATTTAATACACGAAAACCAAGAAAATTGTTATTTCGAAACATGTTTGTGCCACTTTGTTGCCTAATTATTTCTTCTGTTTTTGTCTTATTTCAGTAAAAGGGAAATACTTTTTACTAACTTTGTAACTTACTCGAAAATATATTTCTTGTTTCTTATAATATAGCTTTATTTATTATGTTTTGTATATCAAACATGTCTACATTTTTCGGAGGAGCTGTCTAACCCATACGTTTTACGTCTGTCAATATCCAATGAAATGTTGATACAATTCCCACCAGTTTTCAAGAATGACTTAGTTTAGTACGCCTTTGATAAAGCACGTTAAGGATTGTAAAAGATATCCACTGACGTTTTAAAGTAACGTGACAATTAAGGACGACATGGGACATCTTGAGCGTGAGAGCTGGCTGTTTACTATTATGAACGTAATATCAAAGATCCGGAAAATGTTGCTTGGGATTCTGGAAACTAAAACATTGTCACTGTACGTTTATTAGCTAATACAAAAGCTAAATTTGATGACTGATCACCCGCTCGTAACGAATATAGAGGACAGATTACTATAAAAGCATGAAAGGTGCTTATGTTCTCTTTCAGCACGTGTTAGTTTTTGCTAGTTAGTAAGTCCATTTTTCGGGAAAAACACTTTTTTGTTGACATTTTGATTCTTTTACATAGTCGCTGTATTTTACAATATAAATAAAAACGCTACAGTTCAAAATGATTAATGTACATGTACAGAATATTTATTAAGACAACATGTTATGATATCAGTTTATAGAATGGTGATATCATCTACGAGAACCTTTACGTCTATAGTCGGGGACCGTCGAAAAAACAGGGTACTGAACTTTAAAAGAAAAGTTAAAACAACAGCTTTAACAACAAACGAGCATTAATCCCTACAAAGGTGAAATGTCTTGTTGAGAATGTTGAGAATCTTGTGTTTCGTTAATACAGACTAACGAATAAATACAAAGGTTTATTCTAATATCTTTTGATTTTGCTAGATTTGTAGTTACTTGACTGTATATTCTAAAAGAACCTGTTCGTCTATTGCAAAATAACACTCTTCTTTGGGACGTATGGGCACACACACTTGCTTTTTACGTACTAAATATAATTCATAAACGCTTAATTTATATCACAACGACATAATGTATATTGTTCGGAGTTATAGAGTTATGCACACATAAAATTATGACTATTGAAGAAAATCTCTGTTCCTATTTTGGTTGTTATGAGGAATGAGGATCTAGTTCCGTTTCCCTTATTTAACCGGGAAAAAGGAACAGGACTATTAATTACAATATAAAGAAGTGAAACTCCAGCTGCTGGAGCAGTATTGAATTATCATTAAAACAAATAGATGGTCCTTTATTTAAGGCAAGTGACCGATTACCCAAACAAAACAAAACAGCACAATACAAACCAACATAAACACAAAATATGAATAAAGCTTGAACGCCTTGGAACGGTCAATGCAAAGCATTGGGGGTTTAAACCTGGTTATAGAGCGCTCAACCTCACACTTGGCCCAGCAATATTCATAATACATTTAAGTGTAAGTAAAATTTAACGTCATAGCATTGTAATTAAACAAAAATAAAAGGGAATTAAAACGCATTCAATTTAATTATTATTTAATTACTCAATTGCATTGAAGATACAAGAGTAACAGAGTTACAACTTTTTGACGAACGATCAAATAAAACTATTAACAATTGTCAACTACATTCTTCTTTATAGAAAAAGATTTTAGAATATAGCATCATGGAGTTAATATATCAGATAATCATCGCGCAAATACAGGAAGAAGCAGCAATAATGGGTGTAAAAATTCCATATTACATTGCTTGGCTGTTTATGTGACTGCTAAAAAAAATAATAATGAAATCAAACAAGAAACGCCTATCAGGGAGAAAATATAAATAAAATTGAACGTTATAAACCCAATGACCTATGCATGTGGCTTACAACTGGAACAGAGAAAGAGTTATAACGTAATTGACAGGCGAAGACACAATGACGTGAAAAAAATCCAGGGGCGGTACTGTAAAGTAATAATAAAACTATTAATGGGGGGCTACTGCAAAATTGTACTACTAATAAAACAAGTTAAGTTGATTAAATATTAAGAATCAAATATATAAAAAAAAAGTAATTCCATTAAAGCGACATTATTGGAATCAAACAGTATATAGGTGTATTGACAATTGACGACAGAAATGATTTGATGTACGATTTGAGCAGAATTGCGTTAAAACGGGTAGTTAGATATAAAAAACATGCATAGAAAGTTTTTTATTTTAAGAACAATGATCGTATTTTGAGATATTCAAAAAGTTCGATCTTAATGGATGTAAGGTCTTCACAGTTATTAAATTGTTTACTGTGTTGTCGTATGTTTTATCTGTTATTCATGCCTTGATAATAAATTATTATTTTGCGCAAAAATAATACTATTTGTAGTACCACTTGAATAATATATTTACTTCTACTATGATGATTACGTTCGGGTGAAAAAGAACTACTAAGAATAAAAACGAATACAGGTGCAACTTCACTTCTGCAAATACGTCTAACGACTTAAATATATTAGTGATAATAAGAACTTCCGTTATCTACAGTCCATTAAAGATACACGTTGGTCTTATCACTTCGTACCATTGTCAATTTGAAGTAACGGAGTCTTATATAAATCAATCTTTCTGTAAAGTTTGGAGGAAACAGGTTATCAGTGTGGTTTCATTGGTATATCATAGACCATAACTAAATAATACACGAGATAATAAATGTTCTTAATGTTTAATATTATATCTAGTGTGAACCCTTCATTCTCTGTAGCCCTCGTAGCGATTTGAAAGAACAAAACACTCTGATATAATTTGAAAATACACGATACGTGTTTATATGAATGTGTATGTTATTGATTTGATTTGTATATAATCCGTTCGTAGATCCTATTGTTGGCCTTAAATACAAATACTACAAATGGAATGAGAACCTTTAATGGAATGCTGTTTATATTGAAATCATTATTATATTTAATATTGTATTATTTCGATTACTTATTTTAACTGTTGATAATCTTGATTCGGAAATGTCGAGGAAATATATGTGTAGTAGTTGAATTTCATTACTTTAAGACTTAGTGTTTATTAACTATGATACGATTGATTTAACATTACTTTTAATGGTTCATACACTTTTATTCAGTGAACTTTATTGTGATTTTCAGTATTGGGAAAGTGGTATATACAATGTGTAAATGTTTATGTTATGCAACATAAGGTACACTTGAACATTAATGCTTTAAAAATGGTAACTGCCTGTTAATTGTCTCGACCACGGTTATCAATACTGTAACTTAAAAAATATGCTCGAGCTTATCACCTACAACTTTATTATCTTAATTGTCCTCGCCATTATTACATTCATCATCACCATCTACATCATCATCTTCCGCAAAGGGACTATAAGCATCATTGTGATACTTGTAATATTAACATCTAAAATACCGTTTTCACTATTCAGACTTATAATAATTATCATTTTCATAATCATCCTCACCGCCAGCCTCACCAAAAGCAACCGCCACAACAACAGTCTCCACCACCAAAAGCAGCACCAGCACCGTCATCACCGCCTCCACCACTGCCTCTAACACAACCATCCTAATCAACTTGCAAAATCATCATCAATATCATCATAATCATCTTTATCATCATCAGCTTCGCCATCATCATCATCATTATAATCATCATCATCATCAGCAGCAGCAGCAGCAGCATCAACATCATCATCATCATCATCATCATCATCATCGTCGTCATCATCATCATCATCAGTATCATCATCATCATCATCATCATCATCATCAGTATCATCATCATCATCATCATCATCATCATCATCATCACCATCAGTATCATCATCATCATCATCGTCGTCGTCGTCATAATCATAATCATCGTCATCATCATCATCAGATCATAAGGGGTATATAAGTTAACCAGCTGAGATGAATATATACCTGTTTAACTCAAATACAAATAAGCCAAAAAAAGAAAAAAACAACATTTTCTACTGACCACATAAAACACACACAACTAATAAAAAATGGTTGCATACAAAAAATAATTCAAACAAAACACATTTTTTAATCTTTTTTGTAATTAAGTATGCATTTTGCGCGTCCTGCCAACAGCACAACATTCAAATCACTGCACTAATACATAATTATGATCTTCATAGACCTACATTCAGTGAAACCGAAATCTGTCTTTCAACGAATGCTTGGCATCACCGTCAATGGGTCTTATGCCATATACAGCCAGCGCAGCTCAAGCCCAGTCTGCATATATGCGCAGTTTGGCTAGGAACTGCGCTGTCCGCTATAAATCACGCAAGGTGCAAATAGCAAAAAATGTGTCCTACAAACAAGTTGCGTATTGGGTGTGAATAAGAAAAAGTAACCGTAGTTTCAATAGGTATGAATACAATTTAAAAAACAATTGTAAGAGGAGGTTTATAAATCTCTGAACTTGTGATGTCATGCATGCATTTTCAGACATTTTTATTATAGATTGTACATTCTTGATTACGAGATCCATATACAAAACAATGAAACACCATAACAATCGAAAAGTTGTGATGCTATTTTTTACACGGTTGTGGCCTCTATACAGAATATACACATGAATTTCTTCTTGAACATCAATATCTTTTTGAAATATATGGAATGCACGAAAATATGTTCAATTGTGTACATGTGCCTAAGTGTACACCCTATAAATACATTTATATCTGCAAAATAATGTACCAACACTCATGACGAGACAATCCTTGGTATATAACTATTTTATATATGAATCCTCTAGTATCCAATTAAGGAATTTGTTTTAAAACAAAGTCCCAATTATTCATGATTTGTGTATATTTATCAGCGCTTGCACTACATATAAAGAGACAATTTATAAATTGATGTCAGTCCTAAACACTTAATGAAAACATTATTGTATGTAACCGGTACGATTGTAATTTCAAGCAGTACTATAAATCTTCGGACACAAATTATGTTAAGTGCAAATCACTACAGTTCTAGCGTATTATAACTAAAAAACTTTTGCAATACCTCATATTATTGTCATTTGCGACGTAAAACAAAAAAAAACATAAATTTGCTAGATCAAACTTTATTAAATTATATTTTGAGAAACTTGCTATTTATAGAATGGAAACAATATTAAATACAAACCTCAATATACCGGAATAAAATAAAAGCATTACATAAATATGTAAAGACCTGTATGATTTACGCATTAAAAATTACAAAGTCCACCCATAATATTCCACCAACTTTTCTGTGTAATAACATCAAAGCAAAGACTTCTACCTTAGAAAAAAGTTAGTTCATTTTCCAAGTTTATTGCTGAATAAACTGACAGTATGCAACAGAAACAGAAACTATATATATTTTCTGGTGTTTTACTATATCATCATATTTAGAATTTAATGTTTTCAATGTTTACGTTGTAAATGTAACGGACAAACGCACAAACCAATCCAATGGTTAATAAATAAATGAAGTATGTTCCCATTAAAATAGTTTGTTTCATAAGATTTGTATTAATACACAAATCTCATCTTTAAATATAATTATTAGATTGCAGTGCTTTTCACATAGTCAGCAAATAGGTTTATCTTTTATTTAGCTGTGGCTCGCTTGATAGCCTGTTAATCTACCCGGAACACCTTTGAAATGTGTTCACTTGTTTCGAATCAATGTTTAATCACACGCCTCTATTTGCTGTCACTTTTACAATGGTTCAAACTCCCCATTTATTGTTTGGTAAACAGACGACACACAAAAACTAGTTATTATACCGTTACTAATCCAACCTTTATTTCATGAGTAGAACAATCATGGGATGTCTGTCAAAAGAGTGTGAAGTAAAAACAAGGAAGCTTAAAACAGTCACGAACAATCGATTTCTTATAAATTCTTTCGATTTGACATCTCGGAATTCCATTGTTATAAGCTCGACTTTTCGAAGAACAATGAGAGCTATACTACTCGCCCCGGCATCGGCGTCGGCGTTGGTTAAAGTTTTGTATACAGTCAAATAACTTTTAACACTATCAAATATTATAAACTCAAACTTGGAATACTTATTTATGGCAGCATGCCAATTGTGTATGTCAAGGTGCATAACTCTGTCAGAATTATTTTTTGAGTTATGCTCCTTTTTTACTTATCCACGATGGACTTTACCCAAACCATCCCTCACGCCCCATCCCAGAATCCCCCCTCCAAAAATGTGTTTTTCCTTTTTTAACTTATGTTTGAAATATCCTATAATAAATGACCAGACCTTACATTATTGCCCATCTCCAGCACCCCCGTCTCCCCCCACACACAAACAGATTTTGTAAACATGGTAAAAAACACACACATATTTGTTTTTATTATTTTATTTTTGAAAAACTTTGCTTAAATTGCCATAACTTATTTATGATCAGATTTTTTTCATACTTTGACAAAACAACACTGACCTGACATACCACAATCAACCCAAACCAACCCCGATTCCCCACCTTGAAATATTGCTTTTATTTAAAGATCATCTAATAAATGACCACACCCCCACAGTATACGCCCTTCCCCTACCCCCTCCCCCTACCCCCCACCCCCACTCAAAAAGATTTTTTCTTTACGAACATGGTAAAAATACAAATATTTATTCATTTTCTTTTTGAAGGACTGTCCCACCATCCCACCCAAGCTGTTGCGATTAAACTTGCAATAAAATCTTATTAGTTTGTTTTGTCTTTTCAAAAGTTTAATAGATGGTAGAACATGTACCTGAACTCAGAATCGTCTATAAAGTACAACTTATTTAAAACATAAGTGATCAATATGTTTCAATTATGGTCTTCTTTTCCACTTAGAATATGACTATATTTACTTGACCTTATTAAATATTAACAATTTCCCCACGTTATTCTGTCAAGCACTAGAAAAGTATAGCGTGCTGTCGTCTGACAGCTCTTGTTCTAGTTTTTTAAACGTCTTCCTTTAGTAGTAAATCTATAATCAAAAATAAAACAGTTGTAGATAAACATATATTGTCTGTTCAGTCTTCTCAAAAACAATCCGCTCGTCTGTGACTGCCAGCTGCGCCGGTTCGTTGAGACAGCACAGGACCGGCAGTCCCAGCTCAAAGTAATCGACGCCGTGTGCAGTGAGCCCGCGCACCTGAAGGGGAATGACATAAGAAACGTCACCCTAGGGGATCTCAACTGCAGAAATGGCGGCGTTTGTGTGGAAAACGGAACGGACTACACGTGTACATGCAAGAATGGGTGGACAGGAAAGAACTGTGAATTCGTCGGTGAGATTAATGTACTCTCTCAAAAGTGTTAAAAATACAAAATGAATCAATGTCGACCATGTTAAACATTTGGTAAAAATTTACAAAATATATCCATTTACAAATATTGAAGATTAATGGTCAAAACGATTGTTGGAAACAAAATACACTAAATACAAATTTCTGTAAAAAAACAAAATATCTAAAATTTAAAAATGATTTCGACTTCGACATTTGTGTCAGTAGATTGTCAACAACACAGTTCTTATTAATATGTTCTGCACAAACCAAAAACGAATTTAAGTAATTTCGATATTATTTCTCATATTCTTCTTTGTTCAATATTGACAGAAGATGTACAGATCTAACGTTTCTTTCAGTATGTACCTGGTCCGGACATTGTAACGACCGTGGAACATGTGTTCCAACATCAACCATTACCGACTATACGTGTAGTCATTGCGCTTCGGGGTGGAAAGGAAAAAGTTGCCACCTCGTTGGTTAGAAATGAACGTTTCAAAAAACGTTCAATTTTATGTTGCTTTAGATTTTTATAACAGATTTGTACACATGCTTGTATGATTGCGTAGTTTGACTTACGGTATTAGTATTCTTAGTCACATTTATACTTTTACACATAAGAATTGAACAAACCAATTAGACAATATCATAATGTATAGAATGTTCAATTTAGATTGTAGCACTAAATCGTATTGCACCAATGGCGGTGTTTGTGTGGAAAACGAAACGGACTACACGTGTACATGCAAGAATGGGTGGACAGGAAAGAACTGTGAACTCGTCGGTAGGAATGCTGTTTTCTTCAACAGTACTGACAAATACAAACACAATAAATGTCGACCATATTTAATCTTTATCTAAACTAAACATGTACGCAAATAATATATAGCTATTTTCACTAAGATGTTTAAAACTAATATAAATGCAATAACACTTTTTGGTACACATAACAAATACCTGACAATTTAATTGAATCTTAATGGTTCCTTTGACCTTCACATATTTATCAGTAATTTCTATTATATTTGTTTCATATTTTATCAATATTGACAAAAGATGTTCAGGTCTAACGTTTCTTTAAGTCTGTAGCTGGTCTGGACATTGTAACGACCGTGGAACGTGTGTCCCAACATCAACCAATACAGACTATACGTGTAACAATTGCGCTTTAGGGTGGAAAGGAAAAAGTTGCCATCTCGTTGGTGAGTATGACTGTTTTATTAATGTATGTAGAGCCGCAATAAAAATATTATATTTAACCAGTCATTGCTGACACAATGATTTAAGCATCATAGTGATATAAAATATGCAATATTTCCGTAGTTCCATTACACAATAATTAGTCTTAGTATAATGAATTGTACAAAAATGTCAGCAAGTAAAGTAGGACAATGGAATAATGTTTACAATGTTTAATTCAGATTGCAGCAGTGGATCGTATTGCACAAATGGCGGCGTTTGTGTGGAAAACGGAACGGACTACACGTGTACATGCAAGAATGGGTGGACAGGAAAGAACTGTGAACTCGTCGGTGAGATTAGTGTACTCTTTCAAAAGTGTTAAAAAATACAAAATGAATCAATGTCGACCATATTAAATATTTGGTAAAAATTTACAGAATATATCCATTCATAAATATTGAAGATCAATGGTCAACACGATGGTTGGAAACAGAATACACTAAATACAAATTTCTGTAAAAAACAAAATATCTAAAAGTTAAAAATGAATACGACTTCGACATTTGTGTCAGTAGATTGTCAACAACACAGTTCTTATTAATATGTTCTGCACAAACCAAAAACGAATTTGAGTAATTTCGATATTATTTCTCATATTCTTCTTTGTTCAATATTGGCAGAAGATGTGAAGATCTAACCTTTCTTTCAGTCTGTACCTGGTCCGGACATTGTAACGACCGTGGAACATGTGTTCCAACATCAACCATTACCGACTATACGTGTAGTAATTGCGCTTCAGGGTGGAAAGGAAAAAGTTGCCACCTCGTTGGTTAGAGATGAACGTTTTCAAAAACTTGCAATCTTATGTTGCTTTAGATTTTTATAACAAATTAGTACACATGCTTGTATGATTACGTAGTTTGACTTACGTTATTAGTAATTTTAGTCACATTTATACTTTTACACATAAAAAATGAACAAATCAATTAGATAATATCATAATGTATAGAATGTTCAATTTAGATTGTAGCACTAGATCGTATTGCACCAATAGCGGTGTTTGTGTGGAAAACGAAACGGACTACACGTGTACATGCAAGAATGGGTGGACAGGAAAGAACTGTGAACTCGTCGGTAGGAATGTTGTTTTCTATTAACAGTACTGACAAATACAAACACAATAAATGTCGACCATATTTAATCTTAATCTAAACTAAACATATACACAAATAAGATATAGCTACTTTCACTAAGTGTTTAAAACTAATATAAATGCAATAACACTTTTTTTTACACATAACAAATAGCTGACACATTAATTGAATATTAATGGTTCCTTTGACCTTCACATATTTATCAGTAATTTTTATATTATTTGTTTCATATTTGATCAATATTGACAAAAATGTTCAGGTCTAACGTTTCTTTTAGTCTGTACCTGGTCTGGACATTGTAACGACCGTGGAACGTGTGTCCCAACATCAACCAATACAGACTATACGTGTAACAATTGCGCTTTAGGGTGGAATGGAAAAAGTTGCCATCTTGTTGGTGAGGAATGACTGTTTTATTTATGTATGTAGAGCTTCATTAAAAATATTATATTTAACCAGACATTGCTGACACAATGATTTAAGCATTTTACTGATATAAAATATGCAATATTACCGTAGTTCCTTTACGCAATATTAGTCTTAGTATAATGAATTGTACAAAAAAAGTAAAGTAGGACGATGGATTTATGTTAACAATGCTCTGAACATTCTGTTCTTATGATATCTGATCAACATTCGAACATGATTCTGGTCCGATGAAGAACATGACCGCAAGGGTGCGGTTCAATTTTCCATAATTGGTTATAGTGAAACATTGTGTACACTTAAGGAATCTTTGTTTTGTCTAATCGCATGAAACTGGCTCAGATCAATCGTTCAAATTATGTCTGGTCTGCGTTCAAACATGGTTTTTGAAAAGCCTTACTGCAGAAGGAACTGATTATGTTTTCCTTTTTCTAATAATGCCAATAGCGCAAAAATTTTAAAACGATTAATTTATTTCAGTCTAGTTTTGTGGGGTCTCAGAGGAGCGCCTAAGTGCCTTTGTGTTGTATAACACTGTTTATTATAACCAAATCTTGAAATCTTTAAGACCTTTAGATCTCAAAAGCCTTGATCTCAATTCAACTAACTGTGCTCAATCTTGAACAAAATACAAAACAAAAATCTGTTAAACGTTCTGTTTTTTCATTAGAACATTACAAATTCATTTAATGATCTAATCTATTGTTTTAACACAAAACAGAACACAGTCGAAACTGACCTAACGGCAACCTGAAATTTACGGTCACTTGCAAATAACGGTCAGTCTGGAATCCCCCAGACAAAAACAATCTTTATTACACTTGAAAATAACGGCCACCTGTCCATAACGGCCAACGGCCACTATATTCCACTCCGAAATAAACGTTTGAACTGAAATCAACGGTCACGCGTCAGTCGTATCGAGTCGTGAAAATTAAAAAACCAGCACATCATTTGTCCGTCTATTTCGCGGTTAAAGCGTCTGATAGCGGTAATTTCCTTTGCTATAATAATTGCGGCCCGCTGCGATAAACAAAAAATAAGGTGTTGAGAAGGTTTTTTTTCCGGGGATAATTGTGGGGTACCTTCAAAATAAAATATGTCATCGTATGTGACACGTTTAAAGTAATTATCGCTAATTAAATGACCGCTAATTAGTACTCAGCACTTCCACCATCCAGCACCGTCTGCTCGGTCAGCGAAACGCGTCAGTAGATCGATCACTTAAAGAACGTTGCTTTGTCTAAGAATAACCAGGTAATGCTTGACTCCATCAAGAAATTTCAAGACGAACTCTTTGCGCATCTGGTCAAGTGTACTAGTATTCATAGAAGATTAGCGAGTTTTTTTAGCGTGGAGTGAATTGTTTTGATTGTTGCGAGTGATAATGGTTGTGTGTGTTTTAAAACAATTTGCGTGATAAGTTCTCTTGTTTTTGTGCGTGACGTGCTAGGTCTTTTGTTATAAGTAATGAATGAATGTTTTTATTTTGAATGAGGTTTTTGAATAAAAATACTGCTGGTGTGATGTTTGCGAACGAACAAATTTTAATAATTGTTTGCGTCTTTTTGTTTGAATACGAACGGTACAGTAAGACCGTACTATCGGTTTATGACAGCGAATCCGCTTTTTAAACTTGTACGGACGTGAGGTCAATGGCACGTGACAAGCTTTATTTATTGAATAAACGATATGCATGAGTAAACAATTATACTAGCGTTGATAAAGTCATGGCTTTAGTTAAACAATATGACATTAAATCAATCTATAAGATATTATTCTGTAATATTCAATGTAAGTAAATTATGTTATTATGCTTAGTAAACGACAATGAGCATTTGTTTTACACTGTATGCAAACGACTGGGTGGGGTAACGACGTAGCCATACTACCAACTGACCAACCATCTTTAAATTGTGATCCGAATGCAACGGTCACCTGTGGACAACTGTCATTGTGGTCCTTTCCCTTGACTGATTGTGAATTCAGGTTTGACTGTATAAGCAATTTTTTAAATTGCAATCAGAAAAAAAATTGCTTTGCTTGATGTAATAATTTCTTTTAGGATATTACAATCCAGCCAGTCAATTTAACTCCAATCGTGTCTTGATGTCCACAATAACCGATCTCAGAGTATATATGTATGCTGAGACAGCTTTCAGTTGACACAATGTGTTAAATTGTATTGTGCTATGTTGCAATCATTCACCGAAGGTACGTTTGGCAACAACTGTGAGCAGACGTGTGGTTACTGCAATGTGGGTCAATGGCCAGTGTCAGTAGGGTTGCAAGCCTGGATATAGTGGGCTTCTCTGCATGATGTGAACATTTTTCAGAAGTAGAAATTAGCAACACTTTGGATATACGGGGCTTAATGCATTTGCGGAACGTGTCATCCCAGATAAGCTAGTGCAGTCCGAACTATCAACATCGGGGCTTAAGTGTAGTGCACTTTTAATTGGAATAGTATTGTTTAAGAGATATGAGTTTTAAACTCTTTTAATGCGTGTATTACAAATATTTTGCATATATGTTTCATAAAAAAAAACAAGACGTGACACCGGCCATCGACCTATACATAAGTCAAACATGAGCCAATTTTGTAACAGAGGGATAGCTTTAGACTAATTAAAATACAATTATTCGACTGGTATTTATGTGCATCAGTTATTTTACACAAAAAGTGTAGATGGAGTTAACGTTTGTTGCACGAGAATTTCATGTTTCGTGTGAATTACTTATTCATTATTTATTGTCAGTTAGTGTTTTTTGCAGTAGTGAGTTGTACGAAGTTGCTTAAGTAAGGCGATTAATGTAATAACGTTAACTATGAAATGTCCCTTCTGGGTCTGAACAGTTATATAATGTCATAGGAATAATGAAACTGCATAAACACAATCAGGAGAGCGTTGTAAACAACTCGATATATGACTGAAAAACCAGAAGACAAAACTTAATAAACAACATGGCCATTTTTTAATTATTAGAATTTCACATTTATAAGTTGTGCTTTATTTAACGCAAATAATCGGTTGCATGTATCATATTAAGTATACAGGTCTAACTTAATGCAAAAGAATTTCATACATTAAAATAAGAGTAGATTAAGATTAAGAATTAAGTGGATTAATAATTGACAATGAAAACGTTTTGTGTAATAAAATAATAGACGGTTAAACATCTAAGTAAGTTAATAATTCTTCCAAAAATGAAAATAAAAAACTATGCTGAGCATCAATCAAGACGAAGCAAAATTGATTTTTGCGCATACAGTCCTTAGATTGTTTTCCTCGGTTATACATTGCCAAGTATAGCTGACATAAGAGGCACAGCATAAATGAAATACGGAAGCGGGAATGTTGCGTTGCTCTTTAGACGGTGTCAAACACACTCACATTTAGGTGCATTTGAACGCTGTCTAGACTATGTGTGAAATGAAATCTATAGGGATTCAATCGTCTTTGCTCTTCGAATAAAACACTTTTTGTAACTTCTACTGCGACATTAAAAAAAGAACAATCAAATACAGGAGTATCTTTCGTATTGAAATAGCAGACGAATTATTGAGCGGCATAAACATTTAAACTAACAAAAAGATGAAACCTCACTGGTCAGATGTTTATTTTTTGGTGTTTAACATCGTGTGGGTGTCTTTTATAAAGCGTATTAAATTTTGTATCAGATTTAAACGCAGAAAGGTGGACGGAGGCTTAATAATTACCGTTCTATTACACTATTAAGTTTCACCCCAAGCTCTTAACTACAATTTTAAAAACATGCATAGAAAAGTTCTGTACGGAAATTAACAGTATTTCGGATGCGCAATTTCGATTTCGTTCAGGGCACCTTATTTGTATTGTTCACTCTTTTATTCAGAAATAAATCAAGAAAACAATGTATCCACGACACATACGTGGACATGATGAAATATTTTAATAATCGTTATATAGTTGAACTGTGCGAAGTGTGGAGTATACCAAGCCAAAGGAATTAGAAAGAGATCACAATGATAACATTTCCTAAAGAAGAACGTATTAAGTTATTTGTTTCCCGGAAAGAATGTGTTCATATCAGGAGGTCAATATTGAATGCTGTTCACAATATGAATACGATACGCTCAATTGTTCTGTTCCGCGTATTTGATTGTTTGCTTGCTTGAGTGTGTGTTTGTTTTTAACTAAATAATCATCATAATCAGAGAGCGTGCTGTAAGCGTGCGCTCCTTGGAAAGTCCAAACCGAATAATACTGTATACGTATAAGCTTCAATTCATTGAAGCACTTCCTTAAATACGTAGATGTTGAAATAAAATTGTGATTATGTTTCAGCATTTATTATACGAGGTTTGCTATGTATTATTTTTGCAGAATGGTTGATATGGCCTTTGTTCGACGACCAATGTCCTCCATTTATTTTTAAACAAATATAACAACATCATTATTTAGTAAAAATACGATTATTATTGTAACCACTTCCAGTTTCTATGTTATTAAGTGTGTGAACTTATTACTGTATGATCAATTCTGTTTCACGTCGCATTTTGATATGTTTATTACTCCCTGATTAAGACTAACGATATAAAATGAACAATTCGTTTTATATTCAATTTATGTACTGTTCTGAACTATATTTTGGTAATCTTATGTGACACCACAGGGCATAGATGTTTGTTATTTGACAAGTAACGTTCGCTTAGGTTGTTCAAATCATGCCACTGGCGTCCAAAATTTCCAAGCTTAAGGCATAACTTATTAATTAGGACTTGTATAATAACTATCGACGCCCTTCAAATCTCTTCTCTGAAACTGTAAGGGTCAGGAGTTTTATATAAGGTGTGAAATATTTGATAGTTCATTTCTTTAAAGGTTGTTAAAATCATGCGCCTGTGGTCAAAACGAATGAATGTTAATGCATTTACCGAGAATGTCCGGCTGACAATAGTCACATCGTTTGTAATTGTGTACAAGACGATCTTGACATTTGGTTCGTCATCATATCGACCTTACGTTCGGTCTTTCAGTTTGAAGCCCACCACTCCTTGGAAAATTCCCTCGAAAGCATCATTCAACTTCTGTAAATAGCCTCGACTATGAAGAGAATCTATAGTGATTTGTCCACTCTTTGCTGTTTAATAAAAATACATTTCATTTCAAGTCGCGCATTTGAACATTTTGACGTTTAATTAACACTGCAAAAGGGTGGCCCTTTTTCATATTTTCACGAAGAAACTTATTTGCATATATGATTGTGTAAATGCATGTATTTTTTTCTTCAGAACTTTATCGAAATATAAATAGACTCCGAGAATATATTTATTTAGCATCGTTTATGCGGAAAGATTGTTCAATGGCATAGACGGGGCCGTGTGTATACATTGACATTTCCGCATAGACAAACACGTCACATCTTTGCAATGACACGCCAATGCGATTTCACATTCATGTCAGTGAGCGTTTCCGTAGGACTATTAGTTAATGACTACATGTTTTACCATGCTTTTATGTATAACTCTTAGCTAAATACGTTTCCTTAAATCCCTGTAAAATAAGCGTATTTATCGACTACATATTTAGTTTCCAATCGCAAGACGTTGTGTTAATTAAATGTCGTGCATAACATACAAATGCATCACAACAATACATATTGTAAATGATTTATAAAAATATTTGGGTAACACAAGACTTTTGAAAAGGCTCGTATGTCAATACCGTTCAGAAATCATTTAATAAATTAATATATACACAATTTTAACTTGTGTAACACCTATATATATCTCAATTGTTTTTCTTGAATCGGTATTAAATCAATGTGGATGTCATTAAGCCTCTAAGTTTCAGGCTTATTGAAACGCTCTTGTGTCCGTTTCCTGATTCGCTAATGTACGATAATGTACGTGGTATGGTATTGGCACATTTTGTGCTGAAATTTACGAAACTTACTTATCCTTGAAATTACAGAATATTTGAAATTATTCAAGAAGCTCAGAAAGACGATCAGTTACAATTCTAAATACTTTACTTTTTAAATGCACTTTCACAAAAGGTTACCGCCATAGACCTCATCATCGCTTGCTGTCAACCTTCCAATGTTTGTAATGACACTACAATCCTTTGCAGTTGTCACTACCTACACCAAGAGAAAATAAATGCATAAAACTGATATGAACTGGAGTTAAATCATGTATTAAATATTGAGCAACTGTCTAAAATACAAAATAGTGAATGTTTATAAGAATGTTTATTATGCTGTTTCATGAGTTTCATATGCATTTAGTGAACTGTGTTTACTTATTTTTGTCTTTAAAAAGTTGTATCTGTATAAAAAATCCAAAAGTTACTGCGTTTGGATAAACAAAGTGTTACGTAGAATATGTGTATGAATCTTACCATTCACAGATCCAACAGAATATTTATCAAAACCATATGTGTTACTTGCAACTTTGGCCATTTCACATGACTTACTTATTTCTTGTCAAGTGGACTGAATACACTATTTTCCGAGGCTCATTGCTACTTTGGTTATCGACGAAATATTAATTTATGATTTGTACTGCCTTTGGAAAATAAACGACCGCTTATCTAGCAATTGAATAGTAGTATCTATGCTATAGTTAAATTATTGGCAACAACCGTTAAGTGAAAACAGTTCTAGGCCATATTGCGAAAATCCGCTTTGGGATCATTTTTAACTATATTTTGTTGAAGTTTTCGATTTGTGAACGGAATAACGGTCACCTATGGGTTGGTGGATAAAAAAATACCTAATTTCGGTCATTAGACTCAGGCTAGTTCCAAATCTTAAAACGACAACGTCTACTACATTTTATCGAAATAAGTAATATATAAATTTATAATCGTAACGTTTGTATTAAAATACTGAAAATTGAGTTATGTTAATTGTAAAATTAACACTGTTCTTTAAAGTAAATAAAAGCTATATATTTAGATATTTCAATGCCAAATTCTATTTATTTAATAATTTTAACGAGTAGTGTACCATAACACATACATTAACGTAGACAAAGTCCAATTCTGATTTCTTTACGTTTTATTTCTGCTTATTAACACAACACAACGTTTTCAAAATGTTTGTCAAATACAAGATACATGCGAAGCCCGCAACGGGCCCAGCCCGCGACAGCAAGCAATAATACACCTATGTTCGGGTACTTACGTAAGACTGTTTATTAATATAGATATGAACAACGAAAGCTTTGATAATTGTTACGTGTACAATTCTGATTGGCTGTGTAAAGTCACGTGTCTGTGACGAATGCAACGGACACATAGCGAATAAATACGGACTTGACCGAATGTTGACACTTAAGATAAACAAATATTCGTGCCCGGTAATAATTGATGTTTGCTAACCCGAGGCTATTCATATGTTGACCCAGGTGGCCGCCTATCCAAGACCGCATGAAATCTGCTACAAAGTTCGACTATCATATTATTCCAATAATGGCCCAAATGTGCGTTCTGTGTGCGTTATGTCACAGTAGTGTCATTGAAATCTGTCCGTTACAAAATATTAATATTCTGTATTATTAGACCTCACTTGTATTCACAATGCTTTACACCCATAGACCATCGTGACATAGAAATACTCTCAGACCCAGCGGAAAAAAATACTGTCTAAAAAATATTGTCGCCCGCTCAAAAAATACTGTCGCCCGCTACCTAAGCAATTAAGATCGGAATGGAAAAACATATGCTGTCCCATTCGCGCATGCGCAGTACGCAGTTTTTCATTTCCGTTGTAAACAGACGACCAAATCCGTCAATCATTGCTTAAATTAAGAACAATTATTGAATATTAAAATTGTTCATGTTTCATATAAATTGTTCATGTTTGAATAGTTTTTCGGTATAATGAAATAAATATTACATGTCTGACAGCTTTGTCAACTTTCGGAAAAATACTGTCAACCTCGGCTTCGCCTCGTTTGACAGTATTTCCTCAAGTTGACAAATTTACTGTCACCCTGTCAGACATGCAATATTTATATATTGTCGACTTTTGTAGATTACACTATCGTTGTTTATAAACTTGGTATCGAATTGTACAAAACGCGTAAAGATAACAAATTCGTATAGATATTATTATAATAAGTGTTGTATGTGCGTGTCCGTGCAAATTCGTAAATATTTGGTTGGAATAAAAATTGATTCACATTTTCAAAGCGATGTGCTTTGGTCGATCGTTGTGTAGAAATACCCGTATGCAACAAAACGTCATAACGTATAGACAAATTTAACACATTTCGGTAATCTCATAATTAATTTAAATAATCGGCTATTATTGCCCAAGAAGAAGAATCATCACAATCAAAATAGCCGGTCGATTACTATTTGACGCGATTAAATAATCGTTCGATGCATTATTCATTGAACCCTCTGCACCCGATTGTATAAACGCTGGTTAAAGTTACCGCTCGGTAACATTCAAACCTTGGTAAGTTTGCGGTTATTCAGGTATAGTAACCTTCAAGGTAACTCGATTGTATAAACACGATATACCGCAAAGTAACCTAACCGCGCATAGTGGAATTTAACCACCGGTAATTTTAACCAAAACATTCCCACAATGCATGTTCTAATGACGTAATTTTCGCGCGATATGTCACGCTTATAAACAGCGACATGTATTGTTTTATCAAATTCATTAACAAATGAATTCACAATAAAATAAAGTGTAAATTTTAACTATGAGTTCATCAAAATGACCAGGGACAAATTGATAATGATGTCGGGATTTGCATCATTTAGCGGAATCCCTGGTGCTTCCAAACTGCAAGAGAGTGCTTACAAAGACGTCTATTCTTTAAGTTGTTCTAGATTTAACATAAAAATTATACATGGTCGTCGTAACATGCTAGACTATTCTTCTAATTTGGCTTATGTTTACAATAAACTTACTTACTTTCTTGTACAATAAGGGAATATACAATAGACAAATAAAACATTGTTCAAGTTTAAATATATCTTTGTATGCAGAAATCTGCAAATGCAACCGAGTTCACCAACGGTTATTATTTGTGTCGTGTTCTGAGAAAACTGGGCATAATGCATGTGCGTAAAGTGTCGTCCCAGATTAGCTTGTTAAGTTCGCACAGGCTAATCAGGTACGACACTTTCCGCCAAAAATTGATTTTTGCTAAGAAGGGACTTCATTTTAACAAAAAAATGTCATAAAAGCGGAAAGTGTCGTCCCTGATTAGCATGTGCGAACTGCACAGGCTAATATGGGACGACACTTTAAGCACATGCATTATGCCCATTTTTCTCAGAACACGACACATTTGATAAACTGCTCCGGTTCATTTTAACAGCAGTAATGTACATAGAGTACATGACGTAGCGTGTGACGAAGAAGAAAGTTTATTGAGTTCTCATTTGAATATAATGATATGATGGCATAAGGGTCTTTATTTAACTATGCTAAAATAATTATCAAAGACCCTAGATGCAAACTCGTCAATTATTGCATTAAATGGATTATTTATGGATTTTAAAGGATTATTAAAGGTAAGATACTAGTTCAAACGTTTTTTGTTTTCTGTTTGTACTTTTGATGTTCCCTGTTCTCGGAGAAATGCTTTTAACATGGGCGCCATTGATGCATCGGATCACACACGGCATACCCATTACAGAATATAAGAAACACGTTCTGTGCGTCCTTAAATTCGTCGTCCGAAGTCGGAAATCGTATTGCCCTGTAAATTAGGTCAAATAAAGTGTCAGTCGCTGCAATTTGTTGTTTACTCGTCGAAATTGTGAAGGTCGTCGATGGTTAGCTTTTATAATGTCGCGCGCCGCGGCCGTTTTGTGTAAGTTACCCCTCGGTTACTTGTACTTACCCATCTAGGGAAGCAGGGTATGTTTTAACTGGGTTTTAACCGATCGGTATAACTTACCAAATTTTATACAAACGCTTACCGACCAGTAACCAACATGTTACCGACTTTTAACCGCCGGTATGTGGTTAACCACCGGTTTAACTGTTTATACAATCGGGTGCTGGTATGTTCAATACAATTGTACATAAAGCGGGTTTCCTCTTACGACGTTTGTTTACATTTTTTCCAAAGTTGAAGGCCAATTACATGTATTGGATTTTAGTCGTGTTGCTATGTTGCTACTTATATGCTTTTTCAGCGTCCGCAATCAATTTTTGTGTTCACTCAATAAACCCATCCAGCCCCGTCAATAGCAGGGGGTGGATCGTACGCAAGTAACTGGCGTGGCGTAAGTGAGAAAAATAGTAACTGGTGTTCAAAATGGCGGTAAATGGGTGAATTGTGAATGTTTTCGTCGGAATTTTTAAAAGGTCTGTACATTTACCATATTTATTCGACATTGTCCTTACGCGCAAGATGATCTAATGATATTCATTTAAACTCGGTATAAATCCTGTAGATGCATTATTAATATTAAACAAGTTATTGAAGACTTTATACGCAAATGCTTCATTGTTTACGATTAACACGGTTAATTTTATGTGCATTTTGAAACCATATATTTATCAGCAGTTTTCATGGAAAGGTGGACTCAATAACCATTATAGTTTACCTTGTATAAGCACCAGGATGCTTCCAAAAGGCAAGCGCAATATATGCATCAAAATTTGAAAATTAAACCCCATTTCAATAACTGGTGAGCACCGTACCCCCACTTTCAGTAACTGGTGTTTATTCAATAGTCAGAGTACACAGAAAAAAGAAAACATAATAATATTGATTTTATGTGTTATTACAGATGGAATCGTCCAACGGAGATCAAATTCAATGGGAAGTGTGCGGTGCTGCATTATCATGTGCATACTCTTTAAAGCGACACATGCAGCTTCATAATGATTCCACATACGAGTGCGATTTTCCAGAGTGCGGAAAAACATTCAAGTGTAAAAAAAATCTCTGCAGCGTCACACCCGTTCCCACACCGATGGTCCAAGGGTCTGTAGTCAGTGTGGGAAGGAGTTCACAACGACGTATTGGCTTAACAAGCATGAACATGAGATTCACCGAGGCAAAGCATCGAAGTATTCATGGACAGTGTGTGCGAAGCATTGTCAGTCAGGATACGCACTTCAACAACATTTGAGTTGACATTCGGATGAAAAAAATACACCCGTGAAGTATGTTCGAAGTCATACAAAACCCCATCAATTCTTCGAATACACAATTGCATCCCTTCGGACGATGGATAAGGAAAGCATGCCTGTGCAACATGCACCAAAACATTTAAGACAATGAGGCTGTTGAAACAGCTCATGAATAAGCACGATGCTCCCAAATTTTCTTGCCACGTCTGTGGAAAAAAATGTTCAAATGGAAGCATTGCATGAACAATCATATTAAGCAATGTTGTGTAGAAATTAATCATGAGTAATTCTAACACCCTTTCTCGTAAAACTACAACGTTTGCCACTGTTTCCCTGTTTATTATTTCATTGTTTGAATTGCTTGTTTTTAAGTTGAGTGCCATTTTTTGCTTAATTAACAAAATTCCTATTCAAACCACAAATCACAATATTTCCTTTAATTTGAGCTTTATCGTCGTTTTAATGTAAGTAATCAGGAAATCAACACTGACAGTCTTTTTGAAGTTATTTTTCTCGAATGTTTTGAAACTTATAGGCTTGCATCCGTTCTTTTATAAATAGGATAGGAAAAATAGATTTTAATAATTAAGTTATCACAGTTGATTTTTAAAAGTTTTTTGTTTACAAGCTGTATGTTCTATATTACGAGTAGACATTCTGGAACTGAGTGTTTGTTTTTGTATACACTTAGTTGTTTTTGTTCTTATTTCCCAATATGTACATTCCAATAATATGCGATTTTGTAAATTTTTCACAACGACACAGATAATCAAAAATATGTATATATTGTGTTCGGAATTCGGCATTTTCATTGTTAATATATTTACAAATATTTTGTGTGGAATTCATGGAAAGATTTTATATAGTATGGGTTTTGGTGCTAGTTAAGTTTCGGACAAGTGACATAAACCATACATTAATAGCGTCATATACTTTTCTAGTCGTTTAAAGTTGGCTTGGAGTCTGAGTGTGTTCACATTTTATTGTGATAAATATCCCCACCCCCCCTCCGAACCGCTGTGATTGTCATTACAAATAGTAATGTGATTTTATGTTTCATTATTATTACATTCGTAAATAGTAACACAGTGTGTGTTAATACCGTGAGTCGTGTTCTGAGAAAACTGGGCATAATGCATGTGCGTAAAGTGTCCCAGATTAGCCTGTGCAGTCCGCACTGCTAATCAGGAACGACACTTTCCGCCTAAATTGAATTTTTCCTAAGAAGAGACTTTATTTAAAAGAAAAATGTCATAAAAGCGGAAAGTGTCGTCCCTGATAAGCTTGTAGGCTAATCTGTGACGACAACATTTTACGCACAAGTATTATGTCGAGTTTTCTCAGAACGCGGCTTTCGTGTTTCTAGTCAATTTACATTTATTTGAATTTATTTTGAATCATTATTTAAATGTTAATAAACGTAACAATGAATAAAGTACATTCTAGTATGTCTTATTTGTATGGAACAGATCATGCGTATTATATGATACAGATTCGAGCATTCATGTAAAACGCAAACGTGAACAGTTTTACCAGCAATGCAATTTATTCAGGAAAAAACGTTAATATTTATAGTTCGCTGTACTTGTCCCGCGGATTTCAGCTACAAAACGGGTAAAACAACTTTTACCGTGTCACACAAATATTAGTTACTATTAATCTCATTCTGATCAAAATTCCGCGAACACTTTAAATAAGAAAACACGGCCTCGTTGAATCTTGTTATTTGTCTATTATGCACATAATAATGAACGCCTTTCGGAATTTCACCGAGGTTGCTTATCGTTCTCTTCTTTCCTTTGTGCGGAGCCCTTATGTCAAACTCATGGTTTCTGAAACAGAAAGCTAAGTTGTGAGGAATGGGATTGTAACTGCACAAAGGTCCGTATTAACAAATGTTGAAAGGCTAAAATATAGACTCAGACTGACATTTTCAATCAATTAATTAGCGATTTTAAATCATGCTTTAATAATGAATGAAAAGTGGTCTTTGTGTAAATATCTTTATAGTAATGTGATTTTTGTATGACACGAATTGTATATAAAATGATTGTTCGATTCTTTTTTTAAGTCTGAGTCTATAATTCAGACGAAAACCTACATGAATTTAAGCCTTGTTTTTATGTACATATACCAAGTGTGCTTTTTTAAGAAACACCAGTTACTGAAAGTGGGGGATACTGTGCTCACCAGTTATTGAAATGGGTTTAATTTTCGAATTTTGATGCATATATTGCGATTGCCTGTTGGAAGCATCCTGGTGCTCATAAAAGATAAACTATAATGGTTTTTGAGTCCACCTTTCCATAAAAACTGCTGAGAAACCCCTTATATATGGCATACAAATGCACATACAATGAACCGTGTCAATCGTAAACAATGAGAATCGTGTGCATAAGTCTTCAATAACTTTTTTAATATTGATAATTCATCAATAGGATTTATACCGAGGTTAAATGGATATCAGAAGATCATCCTGCGCCTAAGTATAATGTCGCATAAGTATCGTAAATGTACAAACCTTTTAAAAACTCCGACGAAAACATTCACAATTCACCCATTAACCGCCATTTTGAACACCAGTTACTATTTTTCTCACTTACGGCCACGCCAGTTACTTGCGTACGATCCACCCCCTGAATAGGTTCAAATCAGTATGCTTACATATATGTATTATCCCCCACGATCTTATAATGAACCATTTATTGTGACCAACATTTTGTAAATGAAGAAACCAACAACCACTGCAGCGTTGTGATGTGCTTTATAAAACAGACGGTATGGTATTCAAGCAGTCCGATTATGGGCACGGTTTCTGAATACTGCAACTTCCTCACTAAACTCATTTGTCCCTTTGTCAGCTTGTTATAAATTTCATTATCTTTAGTTCTTGCAAAATTAGAAACATAGATATGTACCATAGACAGGTACTATTTTCTAGCCATGAGAGAAATTATTTTACCTATATGAACCGTTGAAAGGCGCCTTTTTGATTGTGTATGTATGCTTTTTGTTTCCTATAACCAATGCAGAGGGCGTCAATCATCCCAAGCGCCGGAATACCAATCAACTGCCTCGTCTACTACGGGAATTCGTTGACATCTATGTACAATCGGCGTCGGGGTTGGCTTTCTTTAGTGTGGTTGTCATCAATGTTAGCAGTTATTTGTCATCGTAACAAAGAAGTAAGCTTGAAAATTACTTGTCAATATAAAACAAGAATTTCACTGTGTATTAATAACGATTAATATAGACAATACATTGAAGGAAACATAGATTTACTGTATATGATTGCACTTAATACATCCGATGCAATTCAATTATAATCCATAATGTGATGTACGACACAACATGCATGATTATTCGAGAAGGCGTTTATTACACAGGCATTAAACATTCGAATTGTGTATGTTCTTAAAAATAAGAGTGTCTGATTGCATTTGCTTATCTTGAAGTAGGTATGGTTTGAAAGTTGTCAACTTGTATTTTCATAACTGCTGATTCATCTTCGCGTACTTATCGGATCCAATAAACTTCTTAAGATCCTTCAAAGGTGCAGTTTTTGTCTCTCCTACATATGTGAATCACTTGCCCCGGTAACTATGTATATTTTACTATTCATTGGTATATCTGAAGTAAACTTTTTTTCTCATATCGTTTCCAGCTGCATCATTGAAATCCCATGCTTCTCTCATGTATGAACAGATTGCATAAATGTGCGTTCTTCACAACCAGCTCCTGTTAGGTCCCTAGGACACTTGCCTGCTGTGATTCTTAATTTCACTTATACTTCAGTTACTTGCAGCCTCTTCTGAGTACTACTAGTAATCGACGGTGTGGGAACATAATATCATGTGATCACAGGTGTCAATTGTCGGCTGTTTGTTTCATGAGCATGTAGCCGAGTTTGGTGGGATTACTTGTGAGAATCATTCTCCAGCTGCCATAATACGATTCCTAGTAAAGGTTTATGTGCAATTCTGATCACACGACGTACATGTCAGATCTGAGGCCTTTCGATTCGTATGGACGTCACTGTATCAATTGACTTTTTACTTGTTCGTTAAAGAAGCGTGGCTCGAGCTCTATCCGTAATTTGTATTATGTCCATATCATGCGTCCATATAAACAAAACGAAATTGTCGACTAAACCTTACGTTGGCAAGATGTTGTTTCTGACAGCCTAAACTACTGTTCAACAAGATCTCGTGTAGTTAGACGCGTACAGATATACCATAACAACCCATAACCGCCCCTGCAGTCTTTGTTAAGTGACAATCGCCGAAAGACAAGGTGGTGTTTCTAAAACGGCGTCGATCATAATGACGACTTAAACAGTTGGTATATCCAGTCAACTGTGTCACTAAATAACTATAGGCATATAATTCCTAATCTGTCGGATAAAAAGTCCCTCATTCCAAAACAGCATTGTTTAATCGGTAATAAGGTTCATGTATCCATTAGTCGCGTCTATGATATTTGAGGAAGTCACATCACGTGATAAGGCAATTAATCTTCTATCTTGCCGCAATATATCCGCTATCTTCTTTTTCTTTGAGGCATCAATCGTATCTGATGCCTTTGGTTCCCTTAAAAGTTAACCTAGGTTTGAATGCTGCTCGTTATATATTTGGATATTCATTGTCATTTTGAATGTCCATTTAAACCTAATTTAAATAGCATATCGTCTGCTTCTTTCACTTTGTTGTGCATATGTTTTGTTTTGTTATCAGGCATTTCAAATATAAGTATTTATTTTATCAATTTTTTTTGTAAATTAATTGAATAATAATTGATTGGTTATTAATTGCTAAATAATGAATTCATAAAATATTATTGTTTATTTATTTATTTATTCATTATTATTTATATGTATTTATTTGTTATTCACGAATTCATTTATTATGCATTAATTAATTAATATTAATTAGTTAATTTATAATTAATTAATTAATTAATTCATTCATTCATTTATGCATTAATTCATATATTTATGTATTAATTGATCAATATTTATGTATTTATTCATTTGTGTATTTATTTTTTATCAAAAATTCTATGATTTACTTTTAACTTTTGAAGACTCCGAAGAAGAAATACTACTCCCATGCCAAACACCTTTACTCCCCAGATAAATGAGGTGAGTTGCAACCCACTGGTAAACACACAGTAATTCATATCATATTGCATTACAAGAACTGTACTGTTGACGATAGAAGACACATTGTAAACTTATTAACACACTAGTTATTTGGAAAAGACGAAAACATTATAGTTAGCTACGTTCATTGATTTTTTTCTTACTCCCTCGTTGCCTGCCGACCTTG